>NC_072412.2:88832663-89136220 GCF_028858775.2 Pan troglodytes | reverse complement strand
TTTACAGTGAATAACACTGACATATTTTTATCATACTTAACAGTTGAGAAAGTGTATTATATGCATCTTATTTAAATGTTACAATGTTGCAAGGGAGATAGGCTAAATATTATTATCAGCATGCTGCTAATGGGGAAACTGACAGCAAGACACATTATTTATAGGCCATTATTTGCTAAGCATAGCCCCAAGTAATATTTAATATTATGATTAAAAAACCCAACATGGTTCCTCCCTTCCAGTGAGATCATCACAAATACCATCAGGAGATGGATAAATGCACCTCGGGAGTATGAGGTAACTCAAAAAGACTTCTTAAAGAATTAGTTGCAGAGTAAATTGATTTAGTTAACGAATCAGTTACATAGTAAATTGATTTAGGCTGAAGTGAGATAGATACAAATCGAGAGATGAAAAGGGATTCCAGCAACAGCAATAAAAAGGAAAAGTCTGAAGTGTGGAATGGCAGAGTGTGTTCCATGAATGAAGAGGTTGGTATAATGACCATACAAATGTGATAGAGCTAAAGATAATCAGTTGTAACATAATGCTGACAATCTTTTTTAAATATATGCAGGATAGCTGGTGGTTTTTGAAAACTGGAATAACAAGGTCAAATTTATAATTTAGGAAGATAATTCTGGTAAGATATAAATTTGATTAGAATAGCAAAATAATCGAAATCTTGAAATAAACAGAAGATTTCCAATAGTCCAGTCAAGACATATGAGGACCCGAATACAAACATTAGTCCAAACATTAGTCCTGGCAGTTCAAAGGTGGTAAATAATACTAAAATGCGTTACATAAGTAGAAGGATACAATTTCTTAAACTATTGTTGGAAGTGGATAAAACAGAATAAATTGTGATTAGATTGGGATTGAGTAAGAGCTGTAAAGGAGAAAGTCAGCTATGTAATTAGAAGAGAAAGGGTTTTGTAGTATGAGAACATTTGCTTTTACTTTCATTAAATGAAAAACCATAGGGGTCTTGATTACGAAGCAAACATGATTAGCTTATGGTTTAAATCACTTTGGATAGCTATTATGTTGAGAATGGACCATGAAAGAAAATAATAGAAGCAGGGAGAGATATGTATTGTGGTAATTCATCTGTGGCAAGATAGTAGCTAAAACTAGGATGGTTCTTGTGTAGAGGGTACGAAGGGGCTAGATTCAAGATATATTTTATATGTAGGGGCACTATTTTATTAAATATTTGGCAGAGGATTGGAGTTACAGGGAAGATTTGAAGATAACTCCAAGGGCCTTGGTCTGAGCAACTTGGAACATAGAGTTACCAAAAAAATAATGGGGAAAAAATTGAATGTGGAACAGTTTGGGGCATTTAAAATTTAAGCTGTTAGATATTTAGGTGGAGATCTCCAGTAGATATTTATGTATACGATATGAAGTAAGGGGAAATTTTTAAAATAGAGAGATAAATTTGGCACATAGACAATTTTAAAGTCATGAGATAGAATGAGATCATAAGAACAGTCAGAATAAATCGTGAAAGGCATCATAGACATCCAAACATTGCAGATGAAACATCCAAGGGGATCAAAGACAAGCAGCTAATGAGGTCGGAGAAAAGAAAGTATAGTATCTTGGAAGGCAAGTAAATGAAGTGGTGTAAGCAAATATTAACTGTGTCAAAGAGAGGTCAACTATCAAGTAACATAAAGAATAAGTAATTATCCTTGAATTTAGCAACAGGGCAGTTATTGCTGACCATAATGAAAACAAGATCAGTAGATTGCTGGAGGTAAAGGCAAACAGTAGAGCTTTGCGTAATAGAACATTGGAGGGAAACTGGTAGAATAAGAAGACAGTTTGAGGAATTCAGCAATGAAGAGTATCATAGAAGTGGGTCATGATCAAAGAAGTGGGCATTACTTGGCATTAAGAGAAGTTTTGTTTTCCAAATGTTGTTTTTCCTTCTAAAAGTAGAAGCTGTACAAAATAGGCTTCATGAGCAGAGTTAGGGAATGTCTCTACTTACTTCGCAAAATTGAAAAGCTCAGGAATTATTGGATACATTTCTCAAATTTCTGATTTGTATGGAGCACTGATGTGGCTGAAGCACAGAAGGACAGCTCCTACCAAAGGTGCCTGCAGAAACTTCATTAGCCATCTGTCAGAATTTCCATGCCTGCCCCCAATTCCTCAGAAACAGTAATGAGTTCTACTTCTGTCCTACCTTCTTAATTGTATAGAAGCATCCTTGTCACACACTAAATAAAAATTTTCCCTGAAAAGGTTCTGTGAATCATATTGTCAAGACATACAACTCTTATGATATAATAGAGAACATCTAAATGAAAAATAGTGCAGACACTGATTCCTTGAAAGTTAGCCCATGCAAGGTAATAGTAGAAACTCTCACACTTTTTGTACTAAGTTGTAATTTGTGTTTTGGGATTTTTAAAAATAAGAATAGTTCCCAATCTTTACTATAGGGGTAAGTAACAAAATGAATAAAGCTTCAATAAAGAAACAGTTCAAACTATTAGGAAAGTACAATATAGTGTTGATGTTTTATTATTACAAATATATTTTATGATTGATAGTTTCTTAAATGTACACTGATATTTGTAGACTCTCATAATGCCTTGTAAAGATACTGTAGGTTCTTGTGTGTTTCTATTTCCCTATTTTCACATCATAATTTCTCAATTATGTCTTCTATAATTTGAGAAATAAATTAGTTATATAACATTATATATAAATTCTGTGTTGGTTGGTTAATTGTTTTTGCATTGTCAGGAAAAGCATTATAAATGTCACCATCTAAAATCATAAACATAGGCATGTTTAAAAACATTTGTTTATGCATATTATGAAAATCTATTTCTGTTTATAGTAAACATAACATTTGTGTAATTTTCCAAAAAAATCTGAATATAGACAATATGAAAATACTTTTATTAGAGATAGAAGGTATATTATTTTTTCTTACAATTTCTTATATATTTTTTCTCTCTCACAAATACTCTTCTACTAAGTTTTGCCACTTTCTTTCTGAGACTGACCATTTTTCCCTATCTCCGTATATTTATTTTGTTTCTTCCCTGTCATAAATATATTTGTATTGAACAGTTAGAGTTTTCATTCTAGTTTGCTTATAGAAGAGTCTGACACCTTAGTTTTATTTTCCAGTGGGTGTTATATGGTTAAAACAAAGGTTTATATAAAGTTAAAAGGTGTAAGATTTGTTAGTTGACTAAAATGTTTTAAGTTCCTTACATTTTCTGGTACCTGGTTATAACATTAATTTATTTAGACTTAAATATTCAAAATTACATGTTATGTTTTCCAAACCAATCATTGAAATAAGTGGAAATATATACATGTAAGAAATTAATGAACAAAAAATGGAATACAAATAATTCATTTTTTTAGCTGCTTTGATATCTTTTCTCAGTTCAGTTAATAAAATATTTTATTATTGTCAACTCCATAACTTTTATTTTCTCCTAAAAAAAAACAAACAAACAAACAGGATACATGTGCAGAACGTTCAAGTTTGTTACATAGGCATACATGTGCCATGGAGGTTTGCTGCACCTATTGACCTGTCCTCTGAGTTCCCTCCCCTTACCCCTCACCCCACAACAGGCTCTGGTGTGTGTTATTCCCTCTCTATGTCCAAGTGTTCCCAATGTTCATCTCCCACTTACGAGTGAGAACATGTGGTGTTTGGTTTTCTGTTCCTATGTTAGTTTGATGAGGATAATGGCTTCCGGCTTCATTCATTTCCCTGCAAAGGACATGATCTCATTCTTTTTTATAACTTCGTGGTATTCCATGGTGTATGTGTACCACATTTTCTTTATCCAGTCTATCATTCATGGACATTTGAGTTGGTTTCAAGTCTTTGCTATTGTTAATAGTGCTGCAGTAAACATATGTGTGCATGTGTCTTTATAGTAGAATGATTTACATTTCTTTGGGTATATACCCAGTAATCAGATTGCTGGCTCAAATGGTGTTTCTGATTCTAGATCCTTGAGGAATTTCCATAATGTCTTCCACAATGGTTGAAATGATTTGCATTCCCATCAACAGTGTAAAAACATTCGTATTTCTCCACAGCCTCACCAGCATCTATTGTTTCCTGACTTTTTAATAATCACCCTTCTGACTGGCATGAGATGGTATCTCATTGTGGTTTTGATCTGCATTTCTCTGATGATCTGTGAGGTTGAGCTTTTTTTCTTATGTTTGTTGGCTGTGTAAATATCTTCTTTTGAGACGTGTCTGTTCATATCCTTCGCCCACTTTTTGATGAGGTGGTTTTTTTCTTGTAAATATGTTTAAGTTCCTTGTAAATTCTGGCTATTAGACCTTTGTCAGATGGGTAGATTGCAAAAATTTCCTCCCATTCTATAGGTTGCCTGTTCACTCTGATGATAGTTTCTTTTGCTGTGCAGAAGCTCTTTAGTTTAATTAGATCTCATTTGTCAAATTTGGCTTTTGTTGCAATTTGTTTCGGCATTTTTGTTGTGAAGTGTTTGCCCATGTCTACATCCTGAATGGTGTTGCCTAGGTTTTCTTCTAGGGCTTTTATGGTTTTAGGTTTTACATTTAAGTATTTAATTCATCTTGAGTTAATTTTTGTATAAGGTGGAAGGAAGGGGTCCAGTTTCAGTTTTCTGCATATAGCTAGCCAGTTTTCCAAGCACCATTTACTGAATAGGAGATCTTTTCTCCATGGCTTGTTTTTGTCAGGTTTGTCGAAGATCAGATGGTTGTAGATGTGTGGTGTTATTTCTGAGGTCTCTGTTCTGTTTCATTGGTCTATATGTCTGTTTTGGTACGAGGACCATGCTGTTTTGGTTACTGTAGCCTTGTAGTATAGTTTGAAGTCAGGTATCATGATGCCTCCAGCTTTGTTCTTTTTGCTTAGGATAGCCCTGACTATATGGGGTCTTCTTTGATTCAATATGACATTTAAAATAGTTTTTTCTAATTCTGTGAAGAATGTCTATGGTAGTTTGATGGGAAGAGCATTGAATCTATAAATTACTTTGGACAGTATTGCCATTTTCACCGTGTTGATTCTTCCTTTCCATTAGGATGGAATGTTTTTCCATTTGTCTGTGTTCTCTCTTATTTTCTTGAGCAGTGGTTTCTAGTTCTCCTTGGAGAGGTCCTTCACATCCCTCATTAGCTGTATTCCTAGATATTATCTTCTCTTTGTAGCAATTGTAAATGGAAGTTCATTCATGATAATGCTGTCTGCTTGCCTGTTGTTGGTGTAAAGGAATTCTTGTGATTTTTGCGCACTGATTTTCTATCCTGATATTTTACTGCAGTTGCTTATCAGTTCAAGTAGTTTTTGGGCTGAGATGATGGGGTTTTCTAAATATAAAATCATGTCGTCTGCAAACAGAGACAACTTAACCTTCTCTCTTCCTATTTGAATACCTTTCTTTCTCTTGTCTGATTGCCCTGGCCAGAACTTCCAATACTATGTTGAATAGGAGTGGTGAGAGAGGGCATTCTTGTACCGGTTTTTAAAGGGAATGCTTCCAGCTTTTGCCCATTCAATATGATATTGGCAGTGGGTTCTTCATAAATAGCTCTTATTATTTTGAAATATGTTCTATCAATACCTAGTTTAGTTTTTGAGAATTTTTAACATGAAGATATGTTAAATTTTATCAAAAGCCTTTTCTGCATCTATTGAGATAATCATGTAGTTTTTGTCTTTGGTTCTACTTATGTGATGGATTACATTTATTGATTTGCATGTGTTGAACCAGCCTTGCATCTGATAGATGAAGCCAACTTGATTGTGGTGGATAAGTTTTTGATGTGCTGCTGGATTTGGTTTGCCAGTAATTTACTGAGAATTTTCACATCCATGTTCATCCAGGATATTGGCCTGAATTTTTCTTTTTTTGTTCTGTCTCTTCCTGGTTTTGGTATCAGGATGATGCTGGCTTCATAAAATGAGTTGGGGAGGAATCCCTCCTTTCAAATGTTTGAAATAGTTAAAAAGGAATGTTACCAGCTCCTCCTCATATTTCTTGTAGAATTCAGCTGTGAATCTTTCTGGTCCTGGGCTTTTTGTGGTTGGCAGGCTATTAATTATTGCCTCAATTTCAGAACTTGTTATTGTCTATTCAGGGATTCGACTTCTTCCTGGTTTAGTCCTGGGAGGGTGTATGTGCCCAGGAATGTATCCATTTCTTCTCGATTTTCTAGTTTATTTGTGTAGAGGTGTTTATATCATTCTCTGATTGTAGTTTGTATTTCTCTGGCATCAGTGGTGATATCCCCTTTATAATTTCTTATGTGTCTATTTGATTCTTCTCTCTCTTCTTATTAGCCTAGCTATCAGTCTATATGCTTTGTTAATTTTTTCAAAAAACTAGCTCCTGAATTTATTGATTTTTTTGCAGGTCTTTTCATGTCTCTACCTCCTTCAATTCTTCTCTGATCTTGGTTAGTTTTTCATCTTCTGCTAGCTTTTGGATTAGTTTGCTCTTGCCTTTCCAGCTCTTTCACTTGTGATACTAGGGTGTCAATTTGATATCTTTCTAGCTTTCTGATGTGGGCATTTAGTGCTATAAATTTCCCTCTTAACACTCTTTTTGCTGTGTCCCAGAGATTCTGGTACATTGTCTGTTTCTTCTCATTGGCTTCAGAGAACTTCTTGATTCCTGCCTTAATTTCCTTATTTACTCAGGAGCCATTCTGGAGCAGGTTGTTCAATTTCCATGTAATTGTGTGGTTTTTTAGTGGGTTTTTAAATCTTGAGTTCTAATTTGATTGCACTGTGGTCTAAGAGACTGTTTGTTATGATTTCAGTTCTTTTGCATTTGCAGAGGAGTGTTTTACTTCCGATTATGTGGTCGATTTTAGAATAAGTGGAATGTGGCATGGAGAAGAATGTATGTTCTGTTGATTTGGGGTAGAGAGTTCTGTAGGTGTCTACTAGATCCACTTGATCCAGTGCTGAGTTCACGTCCTGCATATTGCTTCTGTCTCGGTGATCTGTCTAATACTGACAGTGGGGTGCTAAACTCTCCCACTATTATTGTGTGGAAGTCTAAGTCTCTTTGTAGATCTCTAAGAACTTGTTGTATGAATCTGTGTGCACCTGTACTGGGTACATATATATTTAGAATAGTTAGCACTTCTTGTTGAATTTTTCCCTTTACCATTATGTAATGCCCTTCTTTGTCTTTTTTTGATCTTTGTTGGTTTAAACTCTGTTTTGTCAGAGACTAGGATTGCAACCCCTTCTTCCTTTATGCTTTCTACTTGTTTGGTAAATTTTCCTTCATCCCTTTTTTTTTGAGACTGTGTGTATCTTTGCATGTAAGATGGGTCTACTGAATACAGCACACTGATGGGCCTTGACTCCTTATCCAACTTGCCAGTCTGTGTCTTTTAATTGGGACATTTTGCCCACCTACATCCAAGATTAGTATTGTTATTTGTAAATTTGATCCTGTCATCATGAAGCTATTTGGTTATTTTGCACCGTAGTTGATGCAGTTTCTTCATGGTGTCATTGGTGTTTATATTTTGGTGTGTTTTTGCAGTGGCCGGTACTGGTTTTTCCTTTCCGTATTTAGTGCTTCTTTCAGGAGCTCTTGCAGGGCAGGCCTGGTGGTAAAAAAAAAATCCCTCAGCATTTGCTTGTCTAGAAAGGATTTTATTTCTCCTTTGCTTATGAGGCTTAGTTTTGCTTGTTATGAAATTCTGGGTTGAAAATTCTTTTCTTTAAGAATGTCAAATATTGGACCCCAATCTATTCTGGCTTGTAGAGTTTCTGCTGAGAGGTTTGCTGTTAGTCTGATGGGCTTCCCTTTGTAGGTGACCTGGCCTTTCTCTTTGGTGGCCCTTAACAGTTTTTCCTTCATTTTGACCCTGGAGAATCTGTTGATTATGTGTCTTGGGGTTGATCTTCTTATGGAGTATCTTAGTGGTATTCTCTGTATTTCCTGAATTTGCATGTTGGTCTGTCTTGCTAGGTTGGGGAAGTTCTTCTGGAAAATACCCTGAAGTGTGTTTTCCAGCTTGTTTCCATTCTCTCAATCTCCTTCTGGCACTCCAATCAATTGTAGCTTTGGTCTTTTTATGAAATCCCATATTTCTTGGGGGCTTTGTTCATTCCTTTTCATTCTTTTTTCTCTATTCTTGTCTGCATGTCAAGACCACCTTATTTCAGCAAGGTGGTCTTCAAACTGATATCCCTTCTTCTGCTTGGTCTATTTGGCTGTTGATCCTTGTGTACGCGTCACGAAGTTCTTGTGCTGTGTTTTTCAGCTCCATCAGGTTGTTTATGTTCCTCTCTAAACTGATTATTCTAGTTAGCAATTCCTCTAACCTTTTATCAAGGTTCTTAGCTTCTTTGCATTGGGTTAGAACATACTCCTTTAGCTCAGCATAGTTTTTTTATCACCTGTCTTCTGAAGCCTATTTCTGTCAATCTGTCCATCTGAACCTCCATCCAGTTTTGCACCCTTAATATAGAGATGTTGCGATCATTTGGAGGAGAAGAGGCACTTTGGCCTTTTGAGTTTTCAGCATTTTTTCGTTGATTCTTTCTCATCTTCATAAGTTTGTCTAGCTTCAGTCTTTGAAGCTGCTGACCCTTGAATGGGGTTTTTATGGAGGCTTTTTGTTGTTGATGATGCTGTTGCTGTTGCTTTCTGCTTATTTGTTTTTTGTTTTTTGTTTTTTTTCTTTCAATATTCAGGTCCCTCTTCTGTAGGGCTGCTGCAGTTTGCTGGGGGTTCACTTCAGGCCCTATTCATCTGATTCACTCCCGTGCTTGGAGATGTCACTCAAGGAGGCTGGAGAACAGCAAAGATGAGTGCCTGCTCCTCCTTCTGGGACCTGTGACCTTGAGGGTCACCAACTTGATACCAGTTCTCTCCTGTATAGGGTGTCTGAAAACCCCTGTTGGAAGTTCTCACCCAGTTGGGAAGCACAAGGAGCAGGACCCGTTTAACAAAGCACTTTGTCCCTTGGTGGAGCTGATGTGCTTCCCTGGGGGGAATCCCACTCATCTGAGCTGTCTGGATTCCTCAGAACTACCAGGAGGAGAGGTTAAGTCTATTGGTCCACAGACTGTGGCCACCCCGCCCCCTAGGGGCTCAGGCCCAGGGAGAACTGGATTGTGTCCCTGAGCCTCTGGCTGGAGTTGTTGGAGTACCTGCAGGGAAGTCCTGTCCAGTAAGGAATGGGTCAGGCTTAGGCCTGAAGAGTTACTCTGGCCACAGACTGCCACAGCTGGTGTGTTGGGCTGTGGCGACAAGTCTTGGGACCAAGACGTCCAGCTTCCCTGGCTCCAGCAGAGAAAAACGCAGGCTGGAGCTATAGAGATGGGTGCCGTCCTTACCTCGCCCAGGGAGCTTAGCATATTAGGCAGTTGCCAGTCCCAGTGCTGGCTGCTGCCCCTACCCAAGGAGCTCAAACAGGTTAGCAGGCAGCTGCAGCCAGTGCTGGTTACCACTCCCTGGGGGAGTTCAGTAGGCTTAATCTGATTCCAGCTGAGAGGCTGTAAGAATTTGAGCATTCCAGCGTTGGGATTCTAGGCCTCAGTGCCTTGGGTTCACAAGTGGGATCTTCTGATCCGTGGGTTGCATAGTGCTGTGGAAAAAGCAGCTTCCCTGGCTGGGTAGTATGCTCACTCACTGCCTCCCTTGCCTGGGGAGAGGGGGTTCCCCTGCCACTTGTGGCTCTCAGGTGGGCCGCTGTACCACACTGTTCTTTTTTCTCTCCATGGGTCATGCCAGTCTTCTAGTCAATTTTGATGAGAGAATCTGGATACTTCAGTTGCCGGTGAAGGATTCACACACTTATTATGGTTTTTTTCAATGGGAGCCTCTGAATGCCACTGATTCTAGTCGGCCATCTTGGCCCTGCCCCACTTTGATATCTTGAAGACATGATAAGTAAGTAAAGAAATAAAGACAAAATAAATTACCACCAGTATACCTACACTACAATATATTTTACAGTAAAATTTTGAGGCTGAAAGGAGATTACACCAGTTCACAAATCAATCTATATGACTGAATAAAAACCACAGGCTATTGTGCACTGTAGCTACATATAACGGGCTATGTGTATACTTTTGTTTTATATATTTCTTTAAAATTTTTAGGCTTATTTGAAATAAAATTGGAAATTTATAATGCATGTAAAAATATGTGATAAAGTAGTACTATAGAGAGGAAAAAGGAAATGCATGCTTGCAAGTTTTCTATATATTACATAAACTAATTAAATACTAATTCTAAGTAGATTGTAATAAATTACCAATGTATTCTGTAATCTCCAGGATAACCACTAAAGCAGATATAACATTATATAGTTATACGTTCTAATAAATAAATTAAAATTGAATATGAAAATATTATTAGCAGTAATAAATGTAGGCAGTAAAGGAGAAGCTGAGGAACCAAGACTAGATATCAATAAATAATTTAAATTGAATGGATTAACCCCTGTCTCAAAGGGCAGAAATTGTTAGACCCTCTAAGAAAGTGAAGACCCAACTCTATCATGCCTATAAGAAATATTCTTAAAATATGATGACATGATAGATAAAAATAATAGGATGTGAAAGGTAAAGCATGCAACAGGGAGCATAAGCAAGCAAAGTTGGCTATAATACTATCAGACAAAAAATAAACAAGCAAACAAAAATGGACATTTAAAATAAAGAGAAACACTTGATAGTAATAAGCAGCCAATATATTAGGAAGATATAACATTTGTATGTGGTTGTGTCCACTAGCAGAGATTTAAAATATATGAGCAAAAATTGACAGCATTACAAAGGAGAGATAAAGTCTAAATTACAGTTAGTAGCTTTAATGTTTCCATCTCAATAACTGTTGTCAACAGCAACTTAACAAAAATTTCAGTGGGAATATGGAAAATCTGAATGATACTATCAATCACATTATTTAATTGACATTTTTTGAAATGCTGCATCCAACAACTGGAGACTTCACAAATTTACATTTGTTTCCTATACACATGGCACTACCACTAATATGCAATACATGCCAGTCATGAAACATGTTTCAATAGATTAAAAACCATTTAATGCTGCAGAAAACTCTGACCACAACAATTAATCTCAAAGTAAACAAAAATAACACATGCAGAGAATGACCTACATATATTATAAATAATAGGTTTTTTAAAATCAGCAAAAAATTAATTGAACAAATCATAAAGAAAACAACTCATATCAACTTGTGAAAGGTATTCAAATAATGATTAGATGAAAATTTATAGCCTTAAATTTATAATTTGTTATAAGAAAAAAGTTTAAATTTATTATTTGTTATAATAGGATAAAAGTTTAAAAATCAATAATCTATTTCTGAAGAACAAGAAGCCAGAAAATAAGGAACAAATTGATCACAAAAAGAAATGTAGATATTGATAAATGAAACAGATACAGAATAGAAAAAAAAACTCAGTAAAACAAAATCTGTGTTTTGAAAAAAGGGGAAAAGAATAAATAATAGTTATTTTTCTGAAAGATACATTTGTTAATAATACCAAGAGTGAAAGAAGAGATTTACCTACAAATCTGATAAGAAATGGGTCATCATATTGAAAGACAAAGCAAATGAAAAATCTGCAATTGCAGCAACGCGACAAAAAGAAATACATTTATTAATTTAATTAAAAATGTGCAGAAACAACATCAAAATCTATGAAGTTTGATTATGGATATTTAAAGACCAAAGTAAATGAAGAGGTAGAGGTCAGAGAATTTGCAATTCAAGATTTCAATACTTACTATAAAGCAATGTTATAGCTAAGACAGTATTGGCATAAGTGTAGACTTAAAAGTCAATGATCACAATAACACATCTAAAATACACCCACACTTGCATGGTCATGTGATGTTAAACAAAAATGTCAAGGTAAATACATGGAGATAAATCATCTCTTCCATAAATGATTCTAGACAAACTGACTATCCATACAAAAAATAAATCATCTTTACTTCACACAATATACAAAACTGAACTCAAAATGGAACATAGACCTGAATATAAGAAGTAAAATTACAAAGCTGCTGGAAAAAAAATAACAAAAGCTTTGGAATATTGAATTATTCTGAGATATCTGAAACACAAAACGGCACAAAAAATTGTATATGATAAAAGTATACAAAAGAAGTTACATAGATGTAAATTGAATGCATACAAAGATGAACAATAATATTGTTCACCAGGTAATTGCAAGCTATAACCACAAAGAGGAAAAAGTTATACACACACCATATAGGTTACAATAAAAAATAAAGTATATTAATATTAAGTCTTTGTAAGACTGTAACACAATTTAGATTGTCATAGATGGAAAAGGGTGAGAATGCAAAATGGCACATCCACTTTGGAAAACAGTTTGCAAATGTATTATAAAGGTAGACATATATTTACCATAGAAATTATGAATCCACACATACTTTCCCAAAAGAAATAAAACATGTTTATACACACACACACACACACAAATGTATGCAAATGTTTATATCAGCACTAATCATACTAATGGGAAATAGACACATCACAATTGTCATAAATTATGAATTAGAAAAAAATCATAGTATGTCCATACATTGGAATACTCTTCAGCAATAAAGAGATTCAAATGACTATGAACATAAAATCAATGATTCTTAAAAGTGTTAAGTTTAGGAAAAAATGTCAGACAATATACTGTATTCTGTATGATTCCATTTATACAAATTTCAAGAAAATGCAATTTTTTTTTCTGGCTATTTTTTTTTTCCATATTTAGTACAGACGGGATTTCACCATGTTGGCCAGGCTTGTCTCGAACTCCTGACCTTAAGTGTTCCCGCTGCCTTGGCCTCCCAAAGTGCTAGAATTACAGGCATGAGCCACTGCACTGCACCTGGTCAAAAGTCCAAATCTTAATGACAGGAAATCACCAAAAAATTGGCAGCCCAGAGCTAGAACTTAGAGAAGTAGATTGATTACAAAGGGGTACAGGGAACTTTTCAAATGGATGGAAATTTTCCATGTCTGGATTATGCAGTAGATTAAATCATTGAATAAAATTCCTTAACTCATCTAATTATACATTTAAATAGGTGAATTTAATTGCACATAAAACTGAGAGGAAACAAAGAACAATGAACAATATTATAAACCATTTTGTGGTAATTAACTTGAAAATCTAAATGAAATGAAAAAATTGCTGATAGAAACCTACCTCCTGAGTTAATTTTATTCTTAAGTTTTGAGAACATTTTTGTAGCTATTGTAAATGAAATTATTTTCTTAAATTCTTTTTAAGATAATTAATGTTAGTATGTAGAAACATATAGATTTTTGTGTGTAGATTTTGCATCTTACCAGTGGGGATATGGAAATTGAATTAATTTATAATTTATTAATTTATAAATTCTAGCAATTTTCTTGAATCTATAGAGTTTTCTCCATATTGTCATTTGTGAGCTGAGGAAAATTTACTTATTTCTTTAAAATTTGGATGACTTTTATTTCTTTCTCTTGACTTAATTGCTTGGGCTAGGATTTCCAATGCTATTTGTAAAGGCTTTATTTTTAAAAATAAAATAGACAAGCTTAAATTATATACAAATGAAAGTGTTCTTGAATATTCAACACATTTTTTAAATATTAAAAAATACTAAACACAGGAGTTACTATTCCTGACTATCCTAAAGCTATTGCAATCAAGTAGTGGGGTGATGGCATAATCACGGATATAGAGGTCAATAGGACAAAATAAAGAATTTAAAATGGACACAAATGATTTTTAGAAAAGACAATCAAATGGGGAAAGACCAATCTTTTAAAATATGAAAGTCAAAAAATAACAGATGCTGGCAAGGTTATGCAGAAAAGGGAGCACTTATACACTGTTGGTGGGAGTGTAAATTACTTCCACCATTGTAGAAAACAGTATGGCGACTCTTCAAAAAAAGCTAAAAGCAGAACTACAATTTGACCCAGCAATCTCATTACTGAGTATACACTCAGAGGAATATAAATCATTCTACTCTTAAGACACATGCATGTGAATGTTCGTTGTAGAACTATTTACAGTAGCAAATAGATGGAATCAACCTAAATACCCATTAATCACAGACTGGTTAAAGAAAAATTTCCACACATACACAATGGAGTACTATGCAGCCATAAAAAGAATAAGATCATGTCTTTTGCAGGAACATGGATGAAGCTGGAGGCTATTATCGTTAGCAAACTAATGCAGAAACAGAAAACCAAATACCACATGTTCTCACTTACAAGTGGAAGTTAAATGATAAGAACTTAAGAACACAAAAAGGAAACAACAGACACTAGGGTCAACTTGAAAGTGGAGGATAGAAGGAGGCAGAGGAGCAAAAAAGATAACTATTGCGTACTTGGCTTAATACCTGGGTGGTAAAATAATACGTACAACAAACAAACAAACAAACTTGATGCATATTTACCTATGTAATAAATCTTCACATGTACCCTCAAATGTAAAATAAAGGTTGAAAAAAGAAAGTATGTAACAAAATAAAACAAAACAAGACCCATTAATTCTCATATTAGAAATTTTTAAAAACTCAAAAATGGTTTTGTATCTAACTGTAAGTGGTCCACTGTAAAATCTCCAGAAGAAAACATTTTAAAAATTCATAATTTTGCAATAAGCAAATACTTTTTATATAAGAGAACAGAAGTTTGAGAGATAAAAGAAAAAATAACAAACCAGGTGTTAAAACTAAAACCTGTTTTGTAATGTTAGAAACTCCAGTACGTTAATAAAAAGGCAAGCCACAAAGTAAGAGAACATTTTGTATATTATTTACCTACATATATGTATGCAAATGTGCAAAACATTTTGATAAGGACTCCATCAGAAAAGGAATAGGAATGCCACATAAGCACATGGAAAATTACTTATGGACATGAGTCAACACAGAAATCAAAATTAAAGCCACAAAGAGTTTTCACTGCATATCTACCAGAAGAAGTAAAATCAAATAGCCTAATATTACAAGGTATGGGTAAGGTTTTGGAGAAATCAGAACCCCATAAGTTATTGGTGCATATCTTTTCCATACTGGTAGTTTTGGTATTTTATGGCATACCATTCTGTGAGATTGATAGTTGCTTATAAAGCTGTTACACTTATCCTATGACAAGTCAGAGGGATCTGAGTAAACCTACAGGTAATGAAAATTTCCACTACCTATGTCCTGAATGGTAATGCCTAGGTTTTCTTCTAGGGTTTTTATGGTTTTAGGTCTAACGTTTAAATCTTTAATCCATCTTGAATTGATTTTTGTATAAGGTGTAAGGAAGGGATCCAGTTTCAGCTTTCTACATATGGCTAGCCAGTTTTCCCAGCACCATTTATTAAATAGGGAATCCTTTCCCCATTGCTTGTTTTTCTCAGGTTTGTCAAAGATCAGATAGTTGTAGGTAAGCGGCGTTATTTCTGAGGGCTCTGTTCTGTTCCATTGATCTATATTTCTGTTTTGGTACCAGTACCATGCTGTTTTGGTTACTGTAGCCTTGTAGTATAGTTTGAAGTCAGGTATCATGATGCCTCCAGCTTTGTTCTTTTGGCTTAGGATTGACTTGGCGATGCGGGCTCTCTTTTGGTTCCACATGAACTTTGAAGTAGTTTTTTCCAATTCTGTGAAGAAAGTCATTGGTAGCTTGATGGGGATGGCATTGAATCTGTAAATTACCTTGGGCAGTATGGCCATTTTCACGATATTGATTCTTCCTACCCATGAGCATGGAATGTTCTTCCATTTGTTTGTATCCTCTTTTATTTCCTTGAGCAGTGGTTTGTAGTTCTCCTTGAAGAGGTGCTTCACATCCCTTGTAAGTTGGATTCCTAGGTATTTTATTCTCTTTGAAGCAATTGTGAATGGGAGTTCACTCATGATTTGGCTCTCTGTTTGTCTGTTATTGGTGTATAAGAATGCTTGTGATTTTTGTACATTGATTTTGTATCCTGAGACTTTGCTGAAGTTGCTTATCAGCTTAAGGAGATTTTGGGCTGAGACGATGGGGTTTTCTAGATAAACAATCATGTCGTCTGCAAACAGGGACAATTTGACTTCCTCTTTTCCTAATTGAATACCCTTTATTTCCTTCTCCTGCCTGATTGCCCTGGCCAGAACTTCCAACACTATGTTGAATAGGAGCGGTGAGAGAGGGCATCCCTGTCTTGTGCCAGTTTTCAAAGGGAATGCTTCCAGTTTTTGCCCATTCAGTATGATATTGGCTGTGGGTTTGTCATAGATAGCTCTTATTATTTTGAAATATGTCCCATGAATACCTAATTTATTGAGAGTTTTTAGCATGAAGGGTTGTTGAATTTTGTCAAAGGCTTTTTCTGCATCTATTGAGATAATCATGTGGTTTTTGTCTTTGGCTCTGTTTATATGCTGGATTACATTTATTGATTTGCGTATGTTGAACCAGCCTTGCATCCCAGGGATGAAGCCCACTTGATCATGGTGGATAAGCTTTTTGATGTGCTGCTGGATTCGGTTTGCCAAAACACTAAAAGCAATGGCAACAAAAGCCAAAATTGACAAATGGGATCTAATTAAACTAAAGAGCTTCTGCACAGCAAAAGAAACTACCATCAGAGTGAATAGGCAACCTACAACATGGGAGAAAATTTTCGCAACCTACTCATCTGACAAAGGGCTAATATCCAGAATCTACAGTGAACTCAAACAAATTTACAAGAAAAAAACAAACAACCCCATCAAAAAGTGGGCGAAGGACATGAACAGGCACTTCTCAAAAGAAGACATTTATGCAGCCAAAAAACACATGAAAAAATGCTCATCATCACTGGCCATCAGAGAAATGCAAATCAAAACCACTATGAGATATCATCTCACACCAGTTAGAATGGCAATCATTAAAAAGTCAGGAAACAACAGGTGCTGGAGAGGATGTGGAGAAATAGGAACACTTTTACACTGTTGGTGGGACTGTAAACTAGTTCAACCATTGTGGAAGTCAGTGTGGCGATTCCTCAGGGATCTAGAACTAGAAATACCATTTGACCCAGCCATCCCATTGCTGGGTATATACCCAAATGACTATAAATCATGCTGCTATAAAGACACATGCACACGTATGTTTATTGCGGCATTATTCACAATAGCAAAGACTTGGAACCAACCCAAATGTCCAACAATGATAGACTGGATTAAGAAAATGTGGCACATATACACCATGGAATACTATGCAGCCCTAAAAAATGATGAGTTCATATCCTTTGTAGGGACATGGATGAAATTGGAAACCATCATTCTCAGTAAACTATCGCAAGAACAAAAAACCAAACACCGCATATTCTCACTCATAGGTGGGAAGTGAACAATGAGATCACATGGACACAGGAAGGGGAATATCATACTCTGGGGACTGTGGTGGGGAGGGGGGAGGGGGGAGGGATAGCATTGGGAGATATACCTAATGCTAGATGACGAGTTAGTGGGTGCAGCGCACCAGCATGGCACATGTATACATATGTAACTAACCTGCACAATGTGCACATGTACCCTAAAACTTAAAGTATAATAAAAAATATAAAAAATAAAAAAAAATAAAAATAAATAAAAAAAAAAAGAAAATTTCCACTACCTTGATTGTGGCCAGGATTGCAAATGTATGTATCAGCTAAAATATATCTAACTTAACATATTATATTTTTGTATTCATCTTACATAAATTATAATTAAGTAATTGAAAAATAAGGTAAGGATTAAAAAAGGTAAATGAACTCAATTTTCCAATTAAAATAAAATAATTTTTACATTGAACGAAATAAGAAATCCTAAAATAATAACAACATAAAACCAAAACATATAAACAAAAACAAAAGACAAACTTTAGATTTTAAAAATAATAGGTGAAAATAAATATTATAAAAAGAAATGACAAATCTAGGATATAAAATAAAGCAGATGTAGCTATCCCAATATAAGATGAAGTAGGGTGTTATCATATCTATTATAATCAGAAATTATTATTAGTAATAGAGGGATAATTTAAGAAAGATGATTATACCAGGAAGAAATAACAATTCTAAATAGATGAAAATAAAATAGGTTAATCACAAAATAATTTTTAAAATGTGCAAAACAAAAATTGACAGAAAACGAAAGACAAATATATAATAAGATTTTAAACTATAATAAAAATATTAAAAATTCGATGCGTACAAATTAGGAAACTTAATCCAAGTTATATTTGTAAAAGAATGCATAATAAACCTTTACCACAATTAACCATAAACTGGAACAAAATAAAATCAAAACAATTTTCACAGGCTGAAAATCACGCAGAGTATTTTCTTTTCACATAGTTAAATTATAAGAAAATAAAAAATACATTTACACTGGAAACTCTGTTTTAAAACAAATTAATAAATTTCTAAATAACCTATGAATCAATAAAAATAAAAATTTGAAAGTTATTTAAAATAAATTATAAGAATATCATATATTAAAACATGCATATAGTAAAACATTAAATCCATACTTACAGTTAAATTTGTAGCCTTAAATGGACATAATAGACAGGAAAACAGGTTGAAATATTCCAAATTTCCATTTTAAAAAGTAATAAAATAGTGTCATATTAACTCAAATAAACTGCACAAAATAAAATAAACTAAGACAATAAACTAATGAAATCTAAAACACATATATGGCAAAAGCATTAACAAAGACAAAGGCTGTTTTGGGGAAAAGCTGGTAAAATTGATAAATTGTAACATTTGTTCAGGAAAACAATAGAAGAGGTACAAACAGTTTTAGGAGTGAATAAAGGGGACATTGCTAAAGATTCTAAAAGTAAATTAGAAGAAGAAAATTCTGCAACTTGCTACAACATGGATGAATTTTGAGTACATGATGGAAAGTGAAATAAGCCAGTTAGAGAAGGGCAAATACTGCATGATTTCCCCTCCATAAGGTATCTTTCTCATAGAAGGAGAATGCGGAATGGTGATTTCCAGGAGCACAGTGGAGGAGGTAATGGAGTTGGTAATCAACAGGTATAGGATTGCAGCAATGCAGAATGCATAATTTCTAAAGATCTGCTGTACATCATGCCTACAGTTAACAGCATTGTATGCTTACAAAATCTGTTATGAATGTATAAATCGTGTTGTGTTCTTAAACACAATAAGATAAAAATAAATAAGAAGGTATTACTAAGGAAACTATGCGGATGTATTTTAAAATTTAGATTAAAAGGACAAATTATTTTTAAAAATGTAACCAAAACACTTACAACATAATGGAAAAATAATAATCCTAAATATGTGAAAGCAATTGAAGTATTTAAATGTAATTACTTCAAAGAGAGAACTCTAAACACAAATGTCTTCAGCAGTGAATCCACCAAAATGTTAAAAAAAAAATCATTATAATCCAGTTTTAGGGATACCCTTCCAGAAAATTAAAAATGCAGGGCAATTTCCTACCTTGTAGTGCAACGAATCTACCTTAAAGCAAAGTCCTGAAAAGATCAAATACATATATGTGTGTAAGTGCATGTATTTATACCCATATGACATATGATATAATAAATATGATGTATGATATTGTTTGTAACTCCTTATACAGCACAAATTTCTTTCTGCTTTCCAGTTTAGCTCCTTTCCTCTGCTTACTTAACAAAATAAGAGAAAATTACTGGATGGAGGATACTGTCACAGGATCCTTAGGGTATCACTTCACCAGCTGGAAAAGCCTGTGGCCGGCAGCACTTGTACTTGAGTTTTGCTCTTGCTCACTGGGCTTGTTCTGCCCACCTGGCCTGGCAGGCTGTGTCTGGCTCACGCTACCCGCCTGGATCCCACACCTGCCAAGAGTAAGCGAGGCATGGAGAATGAGGGGTGTGTGAGCGAGCAAGCGTGGGTTCCAGCCACTGCACACAGCCAGGCACAATGGCAGCTGCAGTGGGGTGGACAGTTCCAGGCGCTGGCACAGGGGCTGGCTCTGTGCAAGGCTGTGGCTGGACCAGATGTACTACAAGCAGCATCTGCCGTGGGCACCAGCATCCAGTTGAGGGGAACATGGTAGCAGCCAAAAGCTTGGAGACACTGGGAACCACAGAGCCCCAAAAAGGGTGTTACAGCAGGTCACAGCCCTGGCTTAGGGTAGCCCGAGATCTGGGCTCCCAGAAGGGTCGCAGGTCTTCTCCCCTCATTGCCCGCAGCACAGCAAGTTGTCGGGAGGGAGGGTCATGTTTCAGGGAGGTGAGTTTCAGCCGTTTGTGCTACAGCTCTTTCAGTCCTTCTGCCCAGCTCTGGCCCATGGCTCCTGGGCTGGCCGGCCCCACCACTGCTTTCTGTTGCATGGGGTGGCCACCTGGCCCCAGTGGAAGGTGAAAGGGCTATTGTGTTACAGCAGCTCTGGGTTGGGGAATTCCGAGGTCTGAGCACCCAGAAGGGTTGCCACTCTACAATCCCACAGTCTGGGAGTGTATCACCGCCTGTGTAACTGCCTGCAGCTCAGCGAGCCATCCAAGAATATGTTACAGCTCCATTCACTTTCACTGTTTGGTGGGTCCCGAGTTCTTGTCCCACATCCTGGAAGAATGAGGTTATGTGGAGAACTGGAGAGTGAGCAAGGCAGAGAGGAGCTTTGCTGAGTGACAGAACAGCTATCAGTGGAGAGGAGACCCGAAGTGGGTAGCTCCTATCCACAGGCAGGTCATCCTGATGAGTGTAAAGGAGACCTGAGGTAGGTAGTTCCTACCCGCAGGCAGGTAGTCCCAACAAGTGTCCAAGTCTGGCTGAGTCTGGGTTTTGAGGGCTCAGAATAGAGGAAGGGAATGCTGATTGGTCCATGGGTGGGCCGGGACAAATCACCATCCCATTGTCTGAAAAGCATCAAGGAATTTCTCACTCCAGGTTGCAGACGCCACCCTGAAGTGTCAGCCAGGTCCCCAGGCTTCAGGCCAAGCTTGAAGGTGAAGCTTCACCAGGGACCTGTCCTTTCCTGCCTAGGAACCTGTCAGCCTCCTGCAGCCATCAATATGACGTCCATAGCGTCCAGGCTGTCCGCGCTGAGGGGCCCCTGCAAGCCCACACTGAGCTGCCCACAGAGCCCCCTGCCTCCCTCCCTGAGCTCACTGGTGTACATAATTTCAGATGGGGCTGAGGAGGTGGAATTTCAGCGCCACCTCGAGCATGCGCACACCCAGCCGGGTCGCGACAGCTCCTGGGCTTGGCTACAGCGTTGCTTCACATCTAAGTGGGAGTTGGGAGCAGGGAGTGGCCAGGGAGCGGGAGCAGGCACTTTTGAGCCTGTGGAGGCAGGAGGTTTCCCAGGCCCCCAAGAGCGCAGGGATGCCTGAGCCCAGAGTCACGACTGGGCGGGTGCAGCTGTTCCCAGGAGCACGGGCTCCTACCCTGCCAACTCGGTAGGGCACGGGGCTCCAGCTGGGATTGCCTCTTCCCATGCCACACCTGCTCCGCAGAGCACATAGCCCCGGCTGCATCTCTCCCGCTGCAACTGGCGTCCTCGCAGTGACCATTCCATACAGGGAGCCACCGCCGTAAGTGGAGTTCCTTCAGAATCAAATATCAAATATGACATCAGCCCATCCAATTATCAAAAGTTTGGCTAGTTCTTGTGGTCTTAGCATTGTTCTTTCTTGTTTTTTTGTTTTGTTTTGTTTTTCCCTTTTTAGATTTTTGTTGAGCTTGCTCTTCTGCTAGCCCAGTTACAAACAGTCCCTGGCAGAGGCTGGGCAGGTGAGGGGCAGAGTGGATGGGGGAAGGAAAACCTTCCGTGAAAGGGACAATGGTTTGGTTAGATAGGGGGAATACCTTTTGATGATCTGTTGCACAGCATGGTGAGTACAGTTAATAATAATGTATTAACTATTTCAAAACAACCAAAAGAGATTTTAACAGTTTTCACCACGAAGAAATGATAAATTTTTGAGATAATGGATATGTTAATTAGCCTGACTTGATCATTTCCTTAATGTATACATGTATCAAAACACCACATGGTACCCCGTAGATATATAAAATTATGTATTATTTATCAAATAAAATAAAATTTTAAAAATTAAAATAAATTATATCTATCTATCTATAAAATATGAAAGCTTCCCATCGCTTGCTTACCTCTAGGAAGTGTTAATCATCTGGAGTTTGGAGTTTGTTTTTTACAAATTTTCTTGTATCCTCTATTCTTCACTAACTTGAAAGAAAAGTGTTTTACCACATGTTCTCACTCATAGGTGGGAATTGAAAAATGAGAACACTTGGACACAGGGTGGGGAACATCACACACTGGGGCCTATTGTGGGGGAAGGGAGGAGGAATAGCATTAGGAGATATACCTAATGTAAATGACGAGTTAATGCATGCAGCACACCAACATGGCACATGTATACATATGTAACAAACCTGCACGTTGTGCACATGTACCCTAGAACTTAAAGTATAATAAAATAAATAAATAAGTATAAAAATATATTGAAATGGAAAATCAATAAAGCTTTTTAATTTCCAAAAAAAAGAAAGAAAAGTGTTTTTTTGGTTAATTCAACGATTTCTTGTTATCTCGCAGAAAATGAAAATCTTTTATATGCATCCATATATTAATCAAACATGATCTCCCCAAATCCATTTTTTACATTCTGAAATTTACATTCCCTTAAGTTACTAAAAGGAGAAAAATTAGGTAGTGGTGAAAAAAAAAAAGAAAACCTTACCAAAGTTTGAATTGATTTTCTCCGTCAAAATTATTCATACGATAATATTGCAATAAATCATGTTTTATTGAATCTATACGTTGGAAATAATACACAAATAATATGTAAAAATATTATTTGACCCATGGTAAGTTGCAAATAATGTGAAAGATAGAGACAAGTTTTGGCAACATAGTGAGATCATGTCTTTACCAAAAATTAAAAATTAAAAAAAACGCTACCAGGGCATGGTGGCATGCATCTGTAGTTTCAGCTACTTCAGAGGATGATGTAAGAGGATTGCTTGAGCCCAGGAATTCAAGGCTGCAATGAGGTACGATTGTCCCACTGCACTAAAACCTGGGCAACAGAGAGAGAGCCTGTCTCAAGCAAAACAAAACAAAACAAAACACAATCATACCCAGACACACAAACAAAGAAACACACACACGAATGAAAGAGCTTAAGTTGTGTGTGAGTTTTCCTACAGCTTGTTTGGAGGTGGCAGAGTTATTAAAAAAGAAAAATAAGTACCTTCAGAAATATCAGAGTAGTTATGATTTCCTGGGCTGACTCTGCATTTGAAGTTATGGGTTTCCTTTTGGAAGAAAATGCAGGTATCAGCTAAGAATAATAACAGTTTCTAAAGTAAAAAAAAAACAAAAACAAAAACAAAAAAACAAAAAAAACCCTGATCTCTTAGAGTGTATAATTCAGTCATAAATGCTTTCTGGTTATAATAATAGTGAAGGAAGTTTCAAAATGTGAACAGTATGCTGTCCTGGGCCCAAGGGGATCTGCCTCATGGTAGAGTGAAAATGGGATGTGGGAATTGAGCTTTTTGCCAGCCTTTCAGGCACTCTCTCAGGAGCCTCTTCTTTAGGAGCAATACAATTAATTTCCACCTGCAGAGAGAGGCCTTTAACTTGCTGTTTTAACCCAGGCAGCAGGAGATCTAGGATCTCACCCTTGTTCTTGCTAGTATAAAATGTGTAAAGCTGGAAGATCTACTTAATCATGTGTGTCTTTGTTGCCTTTTACCATAAAAAGCCAAAGTGAAACTTGTCTCACTAGTCTTGCAATGCTCTTTCAAGGAGAAAAAGAAGCATATTTGATTGCTAGAGGTATTTAAACACTTAAAAATGCATGATATTGGTGAGTAATATAAGTATTTCAGATGCCTTTTATCACTCCCTGCCTCATACGTTTTCTTCAGACATTTATCAGATGAATCATATGGGCCTGAAGGCATGACCTCTAAGGAAGCTGAGAACATTCAAAAAACAGTGAGGTAAATCATGCTACCAGTAGAAATCATCCTCTGGGCAACGATGTAGGTGTATGTTTTGTTCTGAAGTCATGACTTCTCTCATGGCTTACCACACTTAAAAATCAGTGGTGTTCCTCAATATCCTAAGGACAGAGCAGGGAAATTTGAGTTGATCATCTAAGATAATTCAGGAAGCTATTCTTACCTAATACTTTCACATTATTTCCAAATCAATAGCTGTATAAAATAGCCATCTTATTAAAACTGGAACTGACAGTTACCAGTCATACAACTCCATCTGAAAGTCATGTCTTTCTATACTGTAAAACTGTTCTTCCTGGATTTTCATTAACTATGTCATTCTTTAATTTTAGATTTCTTTCCTGGATATTTATGGCACTGAAGTCTCTTGTTTTCTTGTTTAAAGATTTAAATGTCTTTTGTGTACACATATACACAGACACATACACACATGCACACACACACTGCTTTTGCAAATATATACAATAAGGAGGCAGGAGATATTTTTGTTTCAATAATAAGTGCTTTTTAAAATTATTAAACAGCTATTATGTACTAGGACTTCAAACACATTTTAAAATCTGAATTCTCATGATTAGAGAAAATTAGTGCCTCATTATTTGAACAAGAAAGGAAAACCTGGAAAGTTGATGTGTCTTACAAATTTAGAAAGCTATTGCATGTCAGAGCCAGGATTCCAGACAGGTCTTTCCATTTCTGGAACCCATTTAACTTAAACTTCTCTGTAGTTCAGCCCATTTTGCTTCTCAGATTAATTTATCAACAGTGCCTGTGATGGCGTCTGTTCAGTTTGGATACTTGGTAGAGCATGCATAGTAAATACTTTTAATGAGTAATAAATATTTGTAGAGTGATGACTCTTTCATGTTCGGTGTTTTCATGGATCCTGAAGGTAATTAAAAATAACCCAACTAAAATCCAAATTGCAGATCATCAGGTAAATGTGACACTTATGCTATCACTTTTCTATGTTGAATAAAAGTAGGAAGAACTCTTAAATCTAGGGATAGATATTGTGGAAAATAAGAGAACAAATTGGTTTATACAGACAAAAATTTTAAAGATAATTCCCGAATGATTGCTTACCATCTGAATTCAAACCTTACAGTGTTTCGCTACTACTAAACAACATTTAAGATCACAGAAAAGTGCATATCTATTGATTCTTTCCAGCAGGTTTCCCTGCATGATATGACTTGGATGATTAAAAACATCTTCCCAGTGACAAAAAAGATGGGAATTGTAGCTGATGGAAACTGTAGAGATATGCCAAAAAGGAAAGTCCAATAGGCTATGTCCAGGTACATTCAGAGTATATGGCAATATCTTGGTGCATTTGTGTGTTTTGTTCAAGACCCTCAATAAAGTCGATAATTGTGTTACTGAGTTTATTGATCTCAGAGAATAGCACTGTTCATGAGAGAAAAAATTCATGTTAACTAAGATCAGTTTTATTTTGTTTAAAAAAAAAACGCAGAAAACAGTCAATAACTGAGACAAGGACCAGAATACACATGTACGGTGAATTCCCTACCTCTAAGTAGACCTGCATGAGAGTCCAATTATTTTGCCCAAGTGACATTGTGCATATGTGGTAATCAGAGCCATTGATAGGTAAATTAGATCAATTAAATGTTTAATAGTTTTGAGCTACAGTGACATAATATGTTTGATTTCAAAACAAACATGGATTAAGTTATTGAATAAAATACTAAACACCCATCAGGTACAGCGTTTTTTCTCTCTAGGCAAAATTTGAAAGCCTACATTCACTAGTAATTCTCTTCTGTAAATCAATTTCATACCAATAAAACCAAATACAAATATGCTCTTCTAGTTGACTGTGTTCCTTTAGAAACATTAATAAACTTTGTCAGTTCAAGGTTTGCATGGTGGTTAAGTGTACTCGATTGAATTTATTAATTAGTTGATATCTTATTTATTATTTAATGCGATGTCTGTATTTTTTCAGTGTACAAAACTGTTATTATGACTATTGTTTTATTTTCCAAATAATATAATTAAGAAGAGAGTAAAAAACCCCATGCAGAAAAGACAGTCCCTACATATCAGAAATTAATACTTACTGATACTTATGAAGTCTGTGTTCCAAATTTAAGGTAAATGGATGAAATTATTCATAAGAATATGTATATGCTTATAATTATGGCAAAATAAGACTAAAATTGAAAGCATTTTCAAAAATAGTGAAGAGTATTTAATGGGGTTATTTTAATGAAAGGCAATTATAGTATTACTCAGCTTTACTATAATAGAGAAGAATCCTACAATTATGGTGGCTTAAAATAAGTATTTAATTATCAGTCATGCAGTATGTAGTTATGTGTTGGCTGCAACTTTCCTCTAGGCAATGGCTGGGCTTCAGGCTAAGATTGTTACAGGCTGCAGCTTTGCTCCATTATTGAGTTGATTGACATATGCCTTTGTTCCAGAACACAGGATAAAGAAGCAGCACCTGTGCATTAGATAAACATTCCGCAGTAAAGCAGAAGAGTAAGAGCTGGCACAAACATATAATACCTACAGCCTCTGCTTGAGCATTGTGTAACCACGTTTGCTGATATTGACCATAATCCATAACAGGGCCAGTCTGAAGTTAGTAGAAGAGGAATTTATATTTTACCTCCATGATGGTATGAACAACAAAGAATAATGTACCATAGATATATTATATATAAATTAAAATGTTTTAAATATAAATAAAACATATCAAGTAACAAAATTTATTTGCATGGCAAGGTTTATAGAGATTTATTAATAACAAATATTTTTGCTAGTGATTTTCTCTTGTTATTCCCAGTTTTGTATAAACAGAGAATACACTCAGTTATTTTGAATGAAATGCTTAGAAAAAATAATTTTGATTTTTTTGGTTATTACTTTGTCAAACAACAGATATTCACTTTTGTATAGCATTGGAATGATAGTTGATGTGGAGTCTAAATGTATGAATGAGTTAAACATATTCCACACACTGGGTTGGAGGAATGAAAAAAGCCCTGGCTTTTCTTTACCTTTCTTTTAACATATCAGTCCCAGTCGATAGTATTCCCAATGCTATGCTCCAACACTCTTAAATTATATAAATATTAATGATTTATGGATACATTTTTGTACTGAGATATAAAAAGCAACAACGAAAAGTTACTTATAAGACCAATCTTTGGATTTAACACTTAACTTGTGTTTGGAAATGTTGAAGATGTAAATGTCTATTATATTCACAAATAGATATGCATGTGGAAAAATTTTCTTGTATGCTTAAACATTTATTTTTTTATTCATAACAGTCATTTTGAAGTCACAATTCCGTTATTCCTGCCTCATGAAGTTTTATCTTTGTGAATTTCACTTCTTAGACAAAATCATTGCATTTTGTAGATATAGTGTGATATGGTTTGGTTCTATGTCTGCACCCAGATCTCACATAGAATTGTAATCCGCAGTGTTGGAGGAGGGATTCGGTGGGAGGTGATTGGATCATGGGGGTGGATATCCCCCTTGCTCTTCTCGTGATAGTGACTGAGTTCTCACGAGATCTAGTTGTTCTAAAGTGTGTAGAACTTCCCCCTTCATCTTCTCTCTCCTGCTGGCCATGTGAATATGTGCTTGTTTCACCTTTGCCTTCTGCTATGATTGTAAGTTTCCCGTGGCCTCCCCAGAAGCAGAAGCCTGTATATCCCACAGAACCATGAGCCAATTAAACCTCTTTTCTTTATAAATTACCCAGTCTCAAGTATGTTTTTATAGCAGTCCATAGTGAGAATGGACTAATACACACTGTGATTTCACCCATCAGCTCCCCTGATGGATATTTGAATTATTTCACTTCTATTGTGATTATAGGTATTGCTGCAGTGAATAGCTTTGTGCCCTTATTTGCACAATGGTTTTGGTATAAATTCTAAGAATTGGGGTTGCTATGTCTGATGGTAAATTTTAAGATATTTCCAAATTTGCCTCTATTATAGTGACTTTTTAAAATCATTATGAGCTGTGAATGAACTTACTTCCTGAAACCTTTCTGAAGAACATGTGGTCACATTTTTAGATTTTTATAAATCTAGTAAGTGAAAAAAATAGTATTCTGTGTTTTTCACTTAAAATTTAGAAGCCAATTTGAGCAGGTTTTCATATATTAAAGAGCTATTTACACGTCTTTTTCTCTGATCTTTTTACATATATCATTAGCCCATTTTTACAGGGTTGTTGGTTTTTCACTTCTCCATTGCTCTTTATATATTAAGGATATTAATTTTTGTGTGATATGAATTTGGATATCCTTTGTTGTAAAATTTAAATCTGTGTTTTACCTGAGACATAGCTTCCAGGACTGAAAGGTAGTTTAGCTATTTCAGTTAGATGCAGTTTGGAACTTATTTAGTAAAAATGTGCCTCTAAGATTGTAAAGAAGATAACCATGTGTTGTTGGTTTCTTTGCCATGGGTCTCTTCCAATCCAATAATGAGTTTTTAGATAGTCTAGTTTCCCTGGCAGCAGCTCTCAGGTCACACTGTACCTTCTACCTCTTCCCTAGAGCCCCACTCAAGCCTGGGTTGCTCCTTTCTCTCTGAGGATGGCAGCAGCAGTTTGAAGCTACCACAGCCATTCACTTTTTCCATGCACCGGCGAGTTTTTCTATCCCCTAATATGAAGGATATGCCATTACTCTTAATTTGTTTTGCTTTTGTTTAGAATTCTTCTGCAGATGTTTTTGATTTATTAGTGTGTTCTCTTATGATTTCTGGAATGTCAATCACTCGCTACTGTAAAGATGTTCCTGCTCCAAGGTTATACACGTATTCACCCATATTTTCTTTTAGCATATATAGAATGTAATTTTAACATTAATTTTTTGACCTAGTTACAGTTTTCAATCAATGTATTTTGATGTACTTTTTTACTTATTATGAAGTTTGCTCCTTTCATACCTTTCTCATGTTTTGGATAGTTCCAATATAACGTTGTAGTCTTGTCGCACATCTTGGCTCTGCATTCATGCATTCCTGCGTTGTTTTTGTTTTTGTTCTTATCATCTTTCTTAAACAAATACTTCATTAAAATTTTTAGTTCATGTTGGAATATTAGATAACACTTTTCATCAACTGTGTGAAACAATGTTACTTTTCTCATCCTCTTCCTTATCCCATCTTTACATGTAGACACTTTGTTCCTTATTTTTGATAGTTATATTTACATTCAGTGCATTTTAGATTCCAGGGAAGCAGTGGTAGGAGTGATCCAGGGTGGTTTTCCAAGCTTCCCAGGTTACGGATTTCCTTTATGTTTCTGCAAAAATCTTAAAAACACAGCACATTTGTTGCTCAGAGATCTTTTGAAAGGGATCTTGTAACATCAGTTGTAGCCTTTCTATATCTCATAATTTTTGACTTGCAAGATATGTCTTCACTTATAATAATTCTATTTGCTAAAACTCCTCAAATATGCTACTTCTGGGAAATAAACTTCATCCTACTTTTCAACACTTCTCCCTCTACTTTCCTAGAAATTTAACTCTCTTCGATATTAGTTCTATTTGGATGGTCATCTTTCGGTGAAATCCTCTCCTTCTGGGAGCAATATGATAAAACCTTGCAGTAATATGCACTGGTAACGTGAATTATAAAAAATGTGATGAGTATTAGCTCCTTTCTCTGTGCAACTCTATTCTGAATTCAAAGCACAATAACATTTGCTTTCCTTTCAGGTGAGAAGGAAGATAAACGTGGAGGACATACAGAATATTGACATTGACAGTCAGAAAATGTGGGAGGTGAAGAGTATGTAGCCACAGTCCCAGTATTTTTCTGTGCTAGTTTTATTTTCCAATTTAGCTATACAAAATGGGTATCAACTAACTAGAAAGATTTGAGATAATTGATATTCTGGATTTTTTCCCATCAATATTTTAAACAGAATAGACACTTGCCATTGCATGAGTCTGAAAACCACCTGAACCAGACTGGATTCGCATTGCTTGGCCAGGCTTTGTAACACTCAACTAGCCACTGTGTATTCCGATCTCAGTCATGTTTTTAATCTCACAGTAATGAAACTCAACCTTATATGTAATTTTATATTTTGCATTCCATTGGGTTGGGTGTTACTGTATCCTTAGTGATTTCTGAGCTCCTGGTTTCTAGGCTTCTTGCACAGTTCCTGTCCATTTCTGTGACACATTCTCATGTGTCTACTCAAGGCGGATTCAGGTCTATGCTTTTAGTAACATATAAACACAATTTATTGCTTGTGTAGTTTTTTGTTTTTGTTTTCCTGATCCCAGTTTTCTGTAAAGTGCAGGTTTTTAATTTTTTGTTGCTTTATTTTTCTCCTTAATAAATTGTATGATTACCCACATTTCCCTTCAGAATTGAAACTATGCTCAGACATTTGCAAAAGACACTTTAAAATATAATTTCTTATCTTTAAAATTAGAAAGCTCAAACCCCGTAAAATACAATTTCAGATTCACTAGTAGACTCTAACGATATTCAATAATAGAAGCAATTCACTGAAATAATTTTTATTCATTTTACACTCTTCCTTTCCAGAAAATGGTAATTTAAAAAATCTATTTCTCCAAAGTTCACCATCAAAATAGATATTAAAAATTATATATACTCTAGTTTCAAGAAAGCATAAAGGAAATCCTATCACATTTGACCTTGAGAATAATGAAGCTGAACATATATAAGCCATTTAGAACAAAATATTCAATATGGTTACATTTATGCCCTGTACAGAAAGTTATGAAGGTCTCTAATAAAGATACACTTTGGCAATGTTCGCAAATAATAGTATTTTGTCTTTGAAGAAAGATGTAATTATTTTATAAAGTGTTACATTGATCTCAAGCACTTTTTCAATGCTAGACATGCTTGGATTGAAGAATAATATAAGATCAAATATTTTTTGTTCTGCTTTCACTCATGCTTGTTTCTTCTTAAATTAAACCTAATTTTAGTTGTCAGGGTCCTATCTATTACTGTCTCATCTACTGTGACCACTTCCATCTTGATATGCAGAGGTCATTTGTATGGTGTTTGACGCTATTGATTCTAAAGTTATAAAACGCCACATCACATGGACTCTTTACAATCTGTGATAAAAAGAGAGTTTGGGACTTCTGATATGGGGCAGAGGGCAGATAAAGAAAAGAAAAAAGAGATGCAGCTTCTAGAAAATAAACTTTAATAGAAAGATAGCATTATTTCCCCAGCTTTGGAAAGCTATAAGTAAAAAGTAAAAATGTATATATTTACAGTATACAATGTGATGTTTTCATTTAATCATTTCACAATGAGAAATGATTTAATCAAGTTAATTAACATATCCATCATCTTACATACCTACCATTATTTTGTGTGTGTGGTGAGAATGATTAAGATCTAATCTCTTAGCAAATTTTAAGTATTTATTGCATTAATACTAGCTATAGTCATCATGCTGTACAAGACACCTCCAGACTAATTCATCTTGTTCAATGAAAACCTCATGCCCTTTAACCAACAGAGAAATAGCACTTTTGAAAGCATACTGGAGGGAGGAATTGAAGAAGACTAAAAAGTAACAAAATGAAGGAAAAGTGAAAATAAAGTAAAATTAAAAGTGAAAATGTACTATGAAGTTAATATTGCAAAAAAAAAACACAAAACAAAAACAAAAAACAAACAAAAAAAATGCACCACCAGGAAGTGAAAGAATGTGTCATTGACAGCCTCAAAGAAAACCTAGGTAAAATCATGTGAATTTAAGCAGAAATCATATGTCATGCTTTCTGGCGACACAACCCCTTTTATACATTCTTCCTGTGCTTGGAAATCTTCTTTTCTTATGAGACCTGGCTACCCTGGATATAAATCAGAAAACATGCTTGCCCGGTATTATTGCCTTTTGAATATGTCAATTTGGGGAGGCTACAGTCCCCAGTTATTCAATCAAATACTAATATAGTTGGTACAATGAAGGTATTTTAAAGATATGATTAGATTCCATAATATCTTAATTTTAAGTGAGAGAGTATACTAGATAATTCGTATAGTCCAATTCAATCCATTATAAAACCTTAAAGGCAGCTCTTAATCTTATGTGAAAGAAAAAAAAAGAAATTCTACCTGTGGACAACAGTTTAAGCCTGTGTTCTAGAATTTCAACTTGTTCCTCCTGACTGCTTGCTTCATAGATTTTGGATTTGTCCAGCCAGCCCTCACAATCATGTAAGCCATTTCTTTGTAACAAATCTCTTAGTATGTATTTCCTGCTTCTGCCCCCTGGTTGAACTCTAACTGATAACACATTTAACTAAAAGTAGGTAAGCCCATACACTTACCTAAAAGTGGGCTGCTGCTCTGACAAGTACCTTAAAAATATGGAAGTGGCTTCAGTATAGGGCCACGCACAGAGGCTGAAAATGTTTTGAAGAGCATGGTAGAAAAAGCTTAGATTGTCTTTAATAGACTACTAGTTGAAATATGGATTCTAATGACTCTGCTACTGAGCACTCAGAGGAAGTTAAAAGCATGGTAAAGACAGCCTAAAGCACCATAGAGGGTATCTAAATAATCAGAAACAGATTGCTGGTAGAAATATGGAGGATAAAGGTGCTAATGTTGAGGACTCAGAAAGAAATGAGGAGCATGTTATTGGAAGTTTAGGAAAAAGAGATCCCTATGATATCGTGGCAGAAATTTTAGCAGGATTGTGTCTTGCAGTTACATGGGAAGCAAAACTTATGTGTTGAAATTGAGTATTTCGTCGAGGAGATTCCCGAAGTGTTGAGTGTATGGACTAATCTGTTTTTGCTATTTATAGTAAAAATGTAAACTAAAAGAAATAAATTGAGGAAACAATTGTAAACAAAAGTTAATCAGGAATATGATTTGGAAGGTCCCAGCTTATTCAGACTGCAAAAATTGCTAAAACTACTCAATTTATTTTCTTGAAAGTGTACTATAATGAAAAAAATACTGAGCATGTGGCTGCTAGTAGGGACTTGTTATTACCTGAGAAAGATCAAAAGGTCAGAGTACGCAGTCATGCTAAAAAATGTTTTTTGAAAAGATTAAATATGTTACTCATAGATCACAGTCATCTAAATGGAATAAAAAATTAGAAGTGAGAGTATGTAGCAGTGGCTTGTGAAGGAACCTCTCATCTAATAACATACATCCATGTATGCATCCATCCATGTGTACACCCATCCATGTGTACACATATACTGTAATGTAACAAAACCTAGCATGACATGATAGGACTTACATGGGAGACTCCCAAAATTCCTTAGTATATTATACCAACAGAGACGTGGCCAGCTTGCTTTAATGAGGGCAACAGGAGTACAAAATAAAAACAACTTATTGTTTTACATGATAAGTATCCTCAAACTTATCATGCAAGAAACAGGCTGAATAAAATTACTCATCTGCAAACACATGCAATCATTAATGAAAAAGAATATTGTCTCAGAGCATAGATCTAAGAATCATAGGGGATTATTTCCAAACATTGAAACCAAATGGAATTTTCTTAGTGCGGTTTTGAAATTGTTCTTGACTTGCGACTCCATTTTCTTTTTCTTTTATCTCATTTTGAAAAAGAATGTTTGTAACTGTTATTCTATGCTTATCCCACCATTTCATTTTGGTAGCAAGAAACTCGTTGCTTGAGTTTCACAGGTTCACAAATGAAGAAGAATTGTCTACACTATGGTTTATACCCAGAGTCTCACTTATACCCTGTAAAGATGAAGTAGTTTTTGAGATTTGAGCGGATAAGATTTTGAACTTTGAGTTGATACTGTGACCAGTGGGTCTTTGTTCTTAGAGCTCCTAAGATATCGCGGGCTGCTCCCAAGATAGCAGCAAGCCTTTTGTTCTCTGACTTGGGGTTCTTGGCCTCACGGATTCCAAGGAATGGAAACTTGGGCCATGTGGTGAGTGTTATAGCTCTATTAGAAGCCGTGGATCACAGAAGAGAACTGTGGAACCCAGTGACTAGTGTTCAGCTTGATTAGGACGAACCCTGACACTAGCTGCGCAAGGACAATGGCGAGCCTCTAGCCCAATCAGGAGCAGCAATGGGTGCCTTGCTTGATCAGAAGCACAGCAGACACCCTGCCCCGATCCCTAGGGGTGGAAGTCTGCCGTGAGTCTGCGATGGTGGCGATCAGCAGTGGTGGACAGTGAGCGAAAGCTCAGCTCCAGCTGGAACAAACACGGACCAGAAGAGTGTGTAGTTGCAAGATTTAATAGAGTGAAAACAGAGCTCCCATACAACGGGAGGGGACTCAAAGGGGGTTGCCAAAGCCAGCTCGAAATGCATGGGTTTATATCGCGATCATTGTCCCTCTCCCAGTGCTCTCAGGTGATAGATGATTTGACTATTTCTTTACCTCCTGATTTTAGCCTAATTGGTATTTTAGTGAGCTCTCTTTACCACCTAATTGGTCAGGTGTGAGCTGAGTTACATGCCCCAGGTTTAAAGGTGAGTGTGGTCACCTTCTCCAGCTAGGCTTAGGAATTCTTAGTTGGTCTAGGAAATCCAGCTAGTCCTGTCTCTCAATATTACAGTAGGTTGGGACTTTTGCAGACATTGCAGTCAAGCTTATTTATTTGGTATGTGGGAAGAACATGGATTTTTGGGCAGGCCAGTGTAGTGTGTGAATTATGGTAAGCAAAATAATAGCTGTCCAAAGATGTTTATGCCCTAATTCGTAAAGCTTGTGAATATGTTGAATTATATAACGAGAAATTAAAATTGCACATGGAGTTTAAGTTGCTAATCAATTGACTTTAAAATAGGGATGTTAACCTCAATTATCCAATTGGACCCATTATAAACACAAGGGTCCTTAAAACTAGGCAAGAAGATTGGAAAAAGGACTGGAAGGATGGCAATATAAGAAGAACTTGGCCAAACTTGCTGGGCCACAAGCCAAGAGGGTCACAAGCCAAGAAATGTACATGGCTTCTGGAAGCTAGAAAAGACAGGAACACGGATTCTCCCCTAGAACCTCAAGAAAGAAATGGAGCCCTAAAGATCCCTTGATTTTAGTCCAATAAGAACCTTTTTGACTCCCCACATCCAGAATTGTAAGATAATAAATTTGTGTTATTTTAAGCCACGAAGTTTGTGGTAAAATTTTCCAGCAGCTATAGGAAATTGGTATATATAGCCTTGCTTGGAGCTAGGGATCAGGCACATGATGTTGGCTTCAGCAAGCAGATCAAGTTCATTAACACCTCAATTTGAAGGCAGACAAGGTGAAGAGTCAAGTAGTGTTCAGAGTCTATTTTCTGATAAGGTTGGAAGAGGAAACAGGCTTTGGCCTTCAGAAGCAGAGGTAGTGAAGACTATGGTGTCAAGCCCAGCCCCAGTATTGAGAGGCAGAGCATCTATGCCCACTTTCAGAACAGTGTGATCCCTTGCAGAACAGTCTTCAGATGAGGTTTGGGTATTTAGGGGCTGTAGAACCTCTCTAGCCTCAAATCTCAACTTACTGTCTCTGCTAGATATTCTTTGACCTACCATATATCCTTTAAAAATTTATTTGAAATAGCTGATGTGTGCTCCATCTTTTCCAGTTAAGAATTCTGACATATACACGATTTATCTAGACAGAAATTTCATTGGATTTTTGAGAGGGAAACCATATTTTAGAATTAATGTGGAAATAAGTGCTATAGAATTGAAGAAACTGGGTAGAAAGCACTTTGTTTAATAATCTGCGCCCTTCAGTTATTAACTCCTGAGACAAGGAGAATGCCAAAGCAGTGTTGCAGTGAATGAACTGGGACCTTTATTTCCTCTCTGGGCAAATGAAACGCTAATTATCTTGTTATTTCAAATTCAAGCAGCTTATTCTTTTATTCGTATGTGGGAACTCAGGCAAGTATAATCTCATGTAGGGAAATCCTCTGTAGTGTATAAAATGAGGACACACATTTAATGTCACCTTTTACAAGAGAAGAAAATAAAAGGCTTTCTGTCTATGAAATTATACAAAAATATATTATTTTCTCCATAGACTTTTTCATTTAATAATTCATTTATGTTTCCAATATATTTACTGGGAATCCACTATCTGCTTAACTATGAAGGAAAAGCCATGAGTAAAACATGGTTTCTGCCTTTTGAAAAGCCTAAATGTAAAAGAAAAGCCAAGTATAATGAAATCAGCATGGGTATAATAACATGAGGGTATAATACAGTATTCCAGGATCATCTAAAAATGTATTGTTAAATATTCCACAGAAACGTGGAGAATATTCAAAACAAAGGTGATATTTGCCATTAGCCTTACAGGATAGAGAAAAAGAGAGGAAGAAATCAGAGCAAAATGTACTCCTGGCAGAGAAATTGACATGTGAAAAGCCCAAGAGATATAATGGGGTATAATATATCCATGGATGATGAGTGGTCCAATATGGATGAAGTAAAGAGTATGTGTTTATGTGTATGTATATGATTTCGTGTGTGTATGTGGGGTGTAGGGGTGTGTGTGTGTGTGTGTGTGTGTGTGTTGGTTTTTTTTTTGTGGGGGTGAAACATTTATCTAAACAGGACTGTTAGTATAAGATTTAAAAGATCACAATTGTATTTGCTGGCAATGTGAAAAATATACTAAAGAGGAGACAGAATGAAGGCAGAGTGAAGTGAATAGCTAGATAATGCATTTAACTCCAGTTAGAAATGACGCTACTACAGCTAGGCTGCAGCAATGAAAGAGAGGTTTAAATTTATAGGACTTGAACAGTTAAATAGGAAAAAGTGGTGTGGGAATGAGTAGTGGTCCAGGATTGCTGTGCATTTAACTGGTGGAATTTCTCATACCATTTTCATTACCACTTAAATGAAATCATTCAATATTTCATCCTATTTGACTGTAGTTAAGTCCAGTACTCCCTTGAAAAAGCCTGAGGGTATTCAGCGATCATTTTCACATATTGTGTGTCATTTTTGACCTCTACTGGTGATGTGAATTCCAGGATTCTCTTCAGTCACCATTGGCCACATTGTTATCCTACAATCCTTTCACGCTGTCACAGCTCTCCTTGTTCCATTTCAACCAAAATTAGGACTCATTCAATCCCTTACTGTTATAGCAGAGTTAAAACAGAATAGATACTAATTTGAGGTTACTAAAAAACAACTGAAATTTTTTTCTATATAATAAGTAATCATTATTCAGAACGACATTCTCAGTGTTCCTCAAATCCAGGAGCCATACATGCTTAGAATGAATCTGCCAATGTTGAACATTTCCAAATTAGACTATATTCTATTTCTGATTTCTAATCTTCCACTCATTCCTGTGACAGCAAACTGTGTCTCTTCAAAAAATTTTTAAAAATCCTTTAAAATTAGACATTCTTGGAGATAAATTTTCTAAAATTAAAGCACATATTTAATAAGATAATCATTCATATTCCATTCTGTATTTTTTGCATTTTACCACTTTTCAATACTATGACAAGGATGATGATTATTAACTGTGTTTTTAGCTGTGAGGAATATGCATGTTCACCAAACTTAATACTGTTAGAACAAAAAAGGATAAGACAAATATGGATTACTAAACCAATTTTTGGAGACCTAGAAAATGTTTCTGAATGTCATTTTGTTTCTCTCAATAAAGTCCAACAATTCAGAGACATTTAAATCAAGGTTCAATAACCAGGGAAGGGAGGAAGGAAGTAATAATTAGGCAAATTCTAAAAATGGTAGATTTGAGTTGTCTGACAGGCCACTACTTGAGATAACTAGTTGTAAGTTAAAAATATAAGTCAGGAGATAAATGAGGTCAAGTTATATATTTGAGAATCATGGATTTATACATAGAATTTAAAGCTGTGAGGCCCAACAAATTTATCAGGTCAAAAACAGGTAGAGTATGAAATCTGAAAAGACAAGATTTGAACTTTAGAAAATTTGGCGTCTTAAGAGGATAAGTTGAGAAAAACTAGAAAACTAAAGATATGGAAAATGAGCATTCAGATGAATATAAGAAAAAACAGAAGAGTAAATTGTATGTAGGATTTACTGTTTAAGAGTAAATTCTATGTAGAGTTCACAGAAGCCCCAGCTGTTGCAGAAGATGGTCCCAAGGTTTGAGGAGTGATGCAAATGCTCTGGAAAGTTATAATAGAATGAGGCCAGTAAAGTGTAATTGTGGCTGACAATTAAGGTCCACTGACCCTTTTAATCAGAATGCGGTGTGAAGTAGACAGTAATAAACAGATAAGCTGAAAGGAGAAAATGTAGATGACTATTTAAGAAATATGACTGGAAAGGAGGGACTTAGATCGATAACCCTGTTAAGGGGTCCTTATGAAGGGATGCTGATTACTATGGGAACCATTTCCATAGCTGACATTTTTACCTGGAATTTATCTCTTCAAATTCCTCCATTTAATAAACCTGAATTAGTTTTTTAACTTGAGGATTTCAATAACTAAACAAAAATAACAACACCAGCTGACAACAATTAAATGCATAATTCAGAATAAAATTTGTGAGTTAAAAATTGTGTATTAAGTGATTTAGTAAATATGAACTACACATATTACATACAAACCCTATGTAAAGTTCTCCTACTGTTTTCTCTATTTTAAGGTAACAGGATCAGCAAGAATGTTTTAGGGTGGGCAATTCTTTTAACCTGGTTCTTACACTAATTGTAGAAAATTCTGACACTTTCTGTATGTATCCCGCTCTTCAAGCTTCTGAGTTGAAGTACAGGTGCATATCAGTTATAGATTATAATTTTAAAATAAACTTTTAATATGCTGAAGTTCAGAATAATGTGCCAAATAGAGAGAGGAAAATTTCAATACACATGAAAAGAAATTTTTTTTTTAGAAAGGAGGCAAATGGATAAACTAAAAGAGGTCAACAATTAAAAAGTACTGTCTACTATATGAAGAAATATCATAAGGGATAGAAACAGGGCTTATCTAAGAATATATAAATTTTTCATTCATTTTCTAATTTTATATAACTGAAGGAAAAATAAAATAAAATAAAGCATTCCAGGCCTTGTATTGTTGTTTCTTAGAAAATAAAATACTGCCATCTCCTAATTCTTCCCAAATCCAGAAATGTATTCTGATTAATTCCTTAGAGATGTATTTCTTTGGTGACTAATACTAAGAAATTGGCACTGTGTGAAGCTATTAGTATTAGTCTTTTGTCTTAGTCTGTTCAGACTGCCGTAAGAAAATGTCATAGACTTGGTGGCTTATAAACAGAAATTTATTTCTCACCATTCAGATGCTGGGAAATCCAAGATTTAAGGTGGCAGCAGTTCCATATCTGGTGAGAGCCTGTTTCCCAATTCATAGATGGCATCTTATTACTGAGTCCATGCACAGTGGAAAGGACAAGGCAGTTCTCTTGGTTTTTTTTTTTTTTATAAGGGCACTAATCTCATTTATGAGGGTTCTGCCATTATGCGTTAATTACCCACCAAACACAAAACAGGGGAAATAAAGAAGTTACAAATTTATGAAAAGCCAACATCTTTTTAATTTCTTTCCATTGCCTGTTTTAAGATACCATGTAAGGTCCATCTGTTATAGAGAAAATGAATACATTATGAAAAATTTTGGCAACCTCATAATTGCATTTGTATACATGCTTTAAATGCATTTTGGTTTGCAAACAAAAGGCATATATCATAAATTGCAAAGAAAAATGTATATGCCTCTTTCTGTGAAAGAAAATGAGATATGTCAATAAATCTTTACCACTGAAGAAAATATTTCCTTTTCTTGAGATTCTTTTCTTAGAAGACCAAACTTTGCTACCATGTGAAAACTATTTGAGAGTATTTATCTATGTAAAAACTCAAAAACACTAATGTAGCTTTCAATATATCATTTTTTTTCTAGAACTTTCTATGCCTTCGCTACCAAGCAAATTCATCTTCAAGAACAACCTACCCACTCTCATTTGATGATTCTATACGTTTTCCCCTTTCTACAGCTCTGTTGTTTTTGTCTGATATAAAACACAAATTCTATGCCTAAGTACAATTTTAATCAAATCCTCATTTAAGTAAAAATAAATCAATACTTTTTATGTTCTTGAGGATTTTTTAGAATTAAAAATGAATAAGATTCTATTTTTATTCTGTATGGTTTAAAACTTATTATTGTCTTTATTGCCCAAGGATTCTAATTTTCTTTCACTCAGAAAACACATCACAGAGTTTTGCATAATAGCTATTTAACAAGTATCTGTTGAATAGATTTTAAAAGAAGAGTTAATTCAGGAAAAGTGTAAAAAAAACTCCTTAAAACTATAACTTCAAGACAGTTATAAAATGTCAGTATTAATATAAATATATATTTACAATAGAAATAAATACAAACTTTTATAATCTCTCACTATTTTACTTATATAGCGTGGATACATAGTGAATAAACAAATAAGTAAACAGGAAAAATGAGTCACCATTTCTTTCTGGCATATTTAACTCCATCTTTGGCCAGAAACCATATCTAAATATAGATATAAAATTGGAATAAAACATAAATTATAATCAGGAGTATACAGAGATTGCTGTTGAAACAACCTCTGAGAAACTGAACACTCTAGCTTATGTTGAATGTATTCCACCTTAGTTGTAATTAATTTTATAAAATTAAATCAGAAAAGGTAGTTTATATTTGATTTTTAAGTTCTATATTTATATCAATAATGAGGTAAAGCCTTGTCTTGATTTGTAGGGTGTTATAAAATGTAATGGAGACTATTAACAGTCACAATGTTTACTATTTATTTTTGTGATGAACTACCATAAGCATGTAGAAATTATGTTATATTTTGGCGTTCTACAACCTAAAACATATGTATCAAAAATGTACGAAGGTTATCTAATCCAAAGTATTCCCTAGGGTTCAATTATGTCTACCTTGACACATTGTCACCTAGCATTTTTTTTTTTTTTTTTTTTTTTTTTTTTTTTGAGATGGAGTTTCCCTCTTGTCGTCCAGGCTGGAATGCAATGGAACAATCTTGGCTCACTGCAACCTCTGCCACTCAGGTTCAAGCAATTCTCCTGTCTCAGCCTCCCAAGTAGCTGGGATTACAGGCATGCACCACCACGCCCAGCTTCTTAGGAATATTTTGAGGCTGATCACTTATGCTTACAGCTGTGGAAATATCTTATCTGTGGCCGTTTTCATGGTGTGTGTGTGTGTGTACACACTATGTGTAAAAGTGTGTTTGCATATCTTATGTATAAATTATGTTTCCTATGAAATGATTATTGCTCATTTTCTTTCAGGGAACTTCAGGCTTATTTTATAAATATCTTCTAAGCCAGCAATTACACATACATATACATATTTATTTATATATTACATATATAATTATTTTATATATACCAACAATTATTTTAGAAAGTTATTTTCTTAAGCCAAATTCACACATAACAATGATTTCTTGGTTCACGAAGGGTTTAAAGAATATATATTAATAATCTTATAAATAATGCAAATGAAATATTTATAATAGTTTATTTGGGAAAGCACAAAGACAAGGAAACATAACTTACTCAGTATAATAAAAAGGAAGTAAACTGCACTTTGAATAATTATCAAATTTACTATCTAGTTGATTTGTTTACTAATTCATTAATATGTTTTTATATAAATTATTAGAATATATAATAACAAATATATATTATTATTATCTGGTCCTAAATAAACATTTTGTACACTGAAGAAACAGAATTAGACTGTAGTCTTCCAAGTTTCAAATCTGAAAATGAGAATAAAAAGGTAGCAGAACTGTTAATAGAAATTAATGTTATCATAATCGTATAAATTCATCCAAAGTAAATTTTTAATGGCTAGATCCTTAAAGAATCTAAATGGAAATAGAGAACTTGCTCATTTTAATGTGGGGAACTTTTTGTCCGAAACAGGTTACTGACAGAAGACTCCTCCCCTGGATGGCTTTAAGGAGAGGACAGACATCTGAGAGAATTTCCTTTTCCGAAGGCAAACAGGCAGGAGTCAGATGTCTTCTTACTACTACTTCCAGAACTTGATTTTTGTGTCTCTTTTGTAAGAAAAGACAAGCTTTACTATGATAGGACAAAATCTGAAAGATACTTATGAACCACATACTTACAGTCACATAGAAAATGGATGGATAGGCAGAAATTGAATGTATAAGAGGCCATGAAAGTAGAAATTTATATATACATAGAATTGTACATATAAATATGTATAATATTTTAAAAAGATGTATTCTTTTAACTTTGTCAATATGTTCCAATTAAACCATACTGAAAGTTACTTAACACTTGATAAGCATACTCACAGAGTTTTTTTTTTTAAATTTTTCTACATGATAGAACATACAAAAGGTGTGTTTCACAGGAGAAATATTATTCTGAGTCCACATAAGCTGTGCTATTACCAAAAGATGTAATTCAGAAATTATTCAGTTTTTTTGTGGAAAAATACATCTAAACGAGAAGGAATAAATATAAGAGAAAATTTTATTCCCTAAAAAAGAGCATAAGGCTTCCAAGTTAGAAGAAGGATGAATCAACTTAGTTTGTTCTTTTTCTAGTTCCTTGACATGTAATATCCAAACCGTATTAAAAGCATTGTTAACTAGATAGTTGAAAGATGAAGACCCACTGGAAATATATTCAACTTAAAAAAGTTATCTATTCCGTTGTAGGTAATTGTAATAGTATATAGAATGCATAATGCATATGTATGTGCATACTTCACTAGTATAATGAAATATGCAATTTTAATATTTTTTATTAAATATTATATTATATATATTAAATATATATTCAAATATATAAAATTTTATATATTTGAAGCAATAGATTAAATCAATATTTGTCCTGTTTCTTCTAATCCTTTTCTATTGAAAAATAACAAGATTTGATGGAAATAAAAGCCAAATATAAATGTTTATTTAGACAACTGTGATGCTAATCTGTTGAAATATTAGAAAAGAATTATGAGTAGAATTAAAAAAAACAAAAATTCCAATGATATTGATATCAGTTATGATCTTGTTTCTCCAAAAGCAGCATACTCCACTGATGACTAAGGACATCTTTTTGTCATTGCATGCTCTACAAGTATAGCAGTATTAAGAATTTAATGTCAGTGAGAAAACAATTCACAGACCTGTTACAAAAATACAATTATATCTAAAGCTTTACAGAGGAGTTTATGAATGATATTTATCTCAGCATCTATGTGCTATTAATAAGAAATCTTTTTTTACCATTCAAAAATGAGCAATGATTGCAATAACATTACTAAATTTATAATTGGTATTCGGAAAAAGACAAGCAGAGGGTATTTGCTACAGGGTCAGTTGAGTCAAACAGAGAATGATATTATGGAAAAGTTAAATGTATTAAAGGATTGACATGTTTTAGTAATGAGGAATGGTTTTATTAATCACTCCATTACCATAAGCGGAAAGTTCAATCAAATATTCTACATCAGTTGTTTGGGGATTTTGTAGAAAAGACGATATTTTTTCCCCTCATTTTATTTATGAGTTTAATTTTCAAAGTCATCTGGGAGAAAGAATAAAGAGCCTAATATCAGTCTTCTTATTTCTTAATAGGAAAATGGTTAATGCATGGACTCAAAATATCATAGTAATCAATTCCACTATAATTCAAATATAAAGCAAAAGTCTGCTTACAATCTCTAAAACAAGGCATACAATTACTAGTGGTCAACTGATGAAATTACTGTGCCATGGCAATGATGTTCTAATTAATTGCAAGTACAATTTTCAGTTACCAAAATGTGGCATATACTTTTTGGGAGAAGGGATTCCTATATTTATAAGCAAAGAGTAATTTTGAACAGGTATCAAACAGAGGAATTGGGGTAGATATATTCACCGAAACAAACAGATAATTAATTTAATCATCACCCTTGACAGATCCTTGTTGAGATTTTGAAGATAGAAAAGTATATAATCTATAGTTAAGGCAAAGCAAATGCTCATAGGTTAGACTAAGAGCTAGAGCATATGATTAGGTAACATTCAGCCAATCTAATAGAGCAGCAGAGGTACAAAATGACTGTTATCCACTATTACTCTATTTGTGTAATGCCAAATAGATGATATAAATACATAATGAATGCGTACTGCATATAACTATAAATAATATTTAAATTATGTATAGTATGAATTCATTTTCTTATCTCATAATCTGTCCTATAAACTTTAAAAATAATTTCCATTCCAATATTATTTCATCAAATAAAATTGTTTAGAAAATGTATTTAGCTACTTTGGTCATCTCTCTACTATTAATATGTATAGTACTGGACGCTATCTATAGAAAATAAAATTAAGTTTCTTACTGTTGCATTTGAAGGACAGCATAAACTAACCACAGTTCAAAAACCCAATGTTATTGTTTCTTCTTCCTTCTTCATTGAACCAAATGTTCTAAATAAATTCACTTACTTTATAGTTTTCCAAAATAAGCTTTCTTTTTCTGCCTTGCTCAACTTCGCTCAAATTGTTTCTTCATAATTACATACTTATTGGTTATACTTCTAAGTATTCTAAACAAATTCTGTATGTTTTTCGAAAGCATGTCAATATGCCATCCCTTTCTGACCTTGCTTGATTTTCCTAGTGAAGCATATTTTTACCTGTTCTAAGCTATGTAGGGAAGAAAAGATTAGAGAGTGAGGGTGTCATTAGTTCAGCCCAACTGGTTTAATAACAAGAAGCCTCAAAAGCTAGTATTTAATTCATTGAATTCACCAAAGTCCACGTATAGGTTCAGAAACACAAACTTGCAATATCTCAGAGTTAATTGGGTTCAGGCATACTATCCAAAACTAACGAAGCTCATAAAAATGAATTTAAAACCAGTGTTACGGTTTAATTTACTGTGTGAACTATGGTTGTTAGGTAGAGAGTAATTTTCTGAATTTGTGCCCTCTCTCTCCCCATAGCCCATGACATGTAAGGCTAAATGATCTGAAGGATGGCTGGTGAGCATGTAATCAAACTAAAGTAAGTTGTATTATTTGAATATCCAACAGTATCGGTTTCTAAAAGGCTGCTGCATTTATCATAACAAGAGAAATAAGTGTAATATGGATTAAATATCCAAGCCAGTCTGATCATTTAGTCTCCTCTTAGTACTTGGATTGGCCCTTCAATGTTCCTTTCTGTGGCTTTCTATTTTTGTTTTCCTTGATGATGATTTTATTTTCTAATACATATATTATTGAATTGGTAGGTTTAAAACAGTTTTTCTAAGCCTCGTTCACACCGTCTGCATTTAAATTGCTTGAGTGGTTTGTTTAAATTGTGGATCGCTGGGTTGTTCTGCAAATTTACCAGAATATTTGACTGTGCTGGGGCTTGGAAAGGCATGTAAATACATATAAATATGAAAAGAAAGAGTTAAACTATCTCACTTCACTTACGATATGATTCTAAACTTAGAAAACCCTAAAGGCTCCACTAAAAGTCTCCTAGAATTGATAAACAATTTTAGCAAGTATTCAGAATAAAAAATTCAGTGTACAAAAATCAGCAGCATTTCTGTACACCAATAATGTTAAAGGTGAGAGCTAAGTCAAGAATGCAATCCCATTTATAATACACACACACACACACACACACACACACCCGATTCCTAGGATCACGTCTAACTAAAGAGGTAAAAAGTCTTTGCAAGGAGAACTACAAAACACTGCTGAAAGAAATTAGAGATGACACAAATAAATGGTAAAACACTCCATACTCATAGACAGGAAGAATTAATATTGTTAAAATGACCATACTGCCCAAAGCAACTTATAGATTAAATGCTATTTCTAGCAAACTACCAACTTTGTTCTTCACAGAATTAGAAAAAACAATCCTAACATTCGTAAGAAACCTAAAAAGAGCCTGAATACCCAAAACAATCCAAAGGGGAAAAAAAAGAAAAACCAAAAAACAAAACAACTGCAAAGTTGGACACATCATACTTCAAACTATAATATAAGTTTGAACAAACCCACTTCAAACTATAATATAAGGCTACAGTAATGAAAATGGTAATGCTAGTACAAAAACAGACACATAGATCAGATGGACTAATGGAACAGAGTAGACAGCACAGAAATAAATCTGCACACCTACATACAACCTGCTGATCTTTAAGAAGGCCAATGAAAGCAGGAGATAAGGAAAAGACTCCCTATTCCATAAGTAGTTCTGAGATAACTGGCTAGCCACATGCAGAAGAAAGAAACCGGCCCTTATCTTTCACCATGTACAAAAATTAAGTCAACATGGATTAAAGATTTAAATGTGAGACCTCAAACTATAAAAATCCCAGAAGAAAACCTGGTAAATACTGTTCTTGACATGAACCTTGAAAAATAACTCTTGGATAGTGATGTGGTTTGGCTGCGTTTCCACCCAAATCACATCTTGAATTATAGTTCCCATATTATCCCCACATGTCCTGGGAGGGACCCAATGGGAGGAAATTGAATAATGGGGGTGGTCACCCTTATGCTGTTCTCATGATAGTGAGTGAGTTTTCACAAGATCTGATGGTTTTATAGGAGCCTTTCCCCCTTTTTGCTGGGCACTTCTCCTTGCTGTCACTATATTAAGAAGGAGGTGTTTGCTTCCCCTTCCCCCATGATTGTACATTTCCTGAGGCCTTTACAGCCATGCCGAACTGTGAGTAAATTAAACCACTTTCTTTTATAAATTTTCCCATCCCAGGTGTGTCTTTATTAGCAGGGTGATAACAGACTAATACAGGTAAGCCTCCAAAAACAATGGCAACAACAATGAAAATTGACAAGTGGGGACAAATTAAACTAAAGAACTTCTGTATAGCAAAAGAACAGAGTAAACAGACACTCTACAGAATGGGAGAATATATTAACAAATTATGTATCTGACAAAGTTTTAATATCCAGAATTTATAAGGAACTTAAACAAAAATAAGTAACTCCATTAAAAATGGGCAAAGGACATGAACAGACACTTCTTAAAAGAAAATATGCAAGTGGGCAACAAACATGAAAAATGCTCATCAACAATAATTATCAGGGAAATGCAAGTCAAAATCAGAATGAGCTACCATCTCATACCAATCAGAATGACTATTATTAAAAAGTCATAAAATCACAGATGCTGGCAAGGCTGTGGACAACAGAGAATGCTTATATACTGTTGGTTGAGTGTAAATTAGTTCAGAGACTGTGGAAAGCAGTTTGGAGTTTTCTCAAAGAGCTTAAAACAGAGCAACCATTCAACTCAGCAATGCCATTGCTGGGCATATATCCAATGAAAAATGGATCACTAAAACCATAATGATATTTGCACTTGTATGTTCAGTGCCATGCTTTTCACATAGCAAAGACATGGAGTGCCCATCAGGAGTGAATTGGAAAAACAATATGTGGTACATTTAGCCCATGAAATACTACACAACCTTAAACAAGAATGAAATTATGTCATTTGCAGCAATATGAAGGGAGCAGGAGGCCATAGTCCTAAGAAAACACAGAATCAGAAAGCCAAATACTGTATATTCTCACTTTTAAGTGGGAGCTATATATTGGCACACCTAAATATAAACATGGAAACAATAGAAACTGCAGACTGAAAGGGAGGAGAGGAGTGAGGTGTGGATTGAAAAACAACTATTTGGTATTATTCTTACCACCTAGATGCACTATACCTATGTAACAAACCTGTACATGTACTCCCCGTATCTAAAGTAAAAGTCAAAAATGTTAAAAAAAAATTGTAAGGAAGAGAAAATACATTTAGAGTACTGTATTTACTGATACCATAAGTTTCCATCATCTGTTCATGAGATGAATTGTCTATCTGAAATGGTGGATAGTCACAACTGCAGACATCAGTCTATGGTACAAATGATGCCATTCAACTTTTTCTTGTTAAAAAAAAAGAAAAAGATTACTGAAATGTATCTCTCATGGTATTATGTGTGGTAATTAAGTCAAACAATTGGTGATTTTATTTTATATTGAATCTCATTTTACTCATTTAAAGTCTTAATTTTGTTGGAGTATATTTATTCACAACATCCTGAGTAATTTGGATTAATTACTCAGCAATCAAGTAATGATCCAAATAGATCAATTTTTAAAATTTTGCTTATCTCAGAATAACTTTATTATATCTTTATATTTCATTATTTGAACTTGTCTAGAATTCAAGTATGAATATTATTTTGTTCTCGAATTGAAAGTTTTGATCCATTTTCTTCTAAATTCCAATGCTTTTATTTGATAATCCAGTGTTACTTGAGTATTCATGGGTTTTATATACAGTTTTTTCACCAGAAAATATAAGGATATTTATTTTGCCTCTGTTGTTATAAAATGGCATGATATTTTACTTTGCTACAAGTCTATTTATTTTTATTTTTATTACATTTGTCTTTAAATAAGGGAGACATCCTTTCTAGGAAATTATCGTCTTCTATTACTTTGATAATTTTCTCTTCTCAGCATCCCTTGCTTTATCTTTCTTAATACCTTACTATTTGGCTACTTGACTTCTTCCAGTAATTTTTGGACACTCATTCCCTTTTCTGCTACTGGCCCATGATCTCTATATTTGCTTTACATACACTCCAAAAGCTATATTATGTTCTCTGGCTGATATTATTCATACTGTTTTCTTCTTATTGTATTGATTTAGTGTGTTCTCTCCTGTTATTGATATAATTAATTACACTTCATAGGAAATCTTTGCTTTTTATGATTGTCTCTGTTTCCACTTTATTCTTTTAAAATTGTTTTGTTTTTGCCTTTTGTATGAATTTTCTTTTCTGCAAATATCTGGTCAATTCTGACTCTTGATTAATTCTATAAGGGAGGAAAAAAGGCTATAAGTATGTGAAAAGAGCTGATTAACAAAACGGCTTGTGGCGATTTCATTTGAGAGCAACTCCCTTCTTCCATTGGGACACTCCTCTTCCTCTGTCCAAGAAAAGTCTGTGCAGAAGTAAGAATATTACTATGACTGCTTAAGGTCAGTCATAATTTCGGCCTTGGGGATCTTTATCTACTATATGACTAAATCAGCAAATTTGATCAGGGAAGGAAATGTGGTGCAGGGAGAATGGCTTTTGTTTGGCATCCCTCTCTTGCACCAGACCAAGACTGCTTAATTTTGAATTGGTCCTTTTGTGACATAAATAATCTTATTTCCAAAATCCAATTTGGAATTGGTATTTCAGTAGTAGGTGTTCAATATGTTCTTAAATGATAAGCCACCCTAACTAAAACAACTGTACCATTTTCTTTGTTATACAGTCTTATGATTCCTATTTTTTAATATTGCAGGTTTAATATGTAAAATAGTATGTAAATATATATATATTTTATTTATTTTATGTTTCTCTCACTAAATGAAGTAATAGAGGGAAAGAGTTTTGGCCCATTTATTTCACAGATGAACCATCAACTAGTGAAATAATGTTTGCAGAGTTAGATATCCAGTACAAATGTGCTAAGTTATTTAATGGAAAAATACATGATTTATTGTTGGGTGGAAAAAGAAAGCTGCAGAACCAGAAGCAGGCAAGACTTAGCCACATGAGCCAAACGTATTTGGCCATCAATGTCACTATTCCCTCAGGAGAAGCATAAAGTTTTCCATTTATGATAAATGACCAGCCCTAAGACTTTATTGATTTTGATTATGTTCTTCTTCAGAGGCATACAAATGTGGTCCAATTTCTTGCCTCTAGGTGATAAGTCTCTAAACTATATTTGGTTTGTCATTACGCAGAGTAATCATTGTAACTAGCTTAAAATATATATGCTTTAGTCTTTTTTCATATTCCCTAATGATTGGAAAAAAATGTAGGAAATAAAATGCATTTTATTAATCATTTGGATTAAATAACTATTCCCGAAGTTTTCAGTGTGATCCTTTCTCGATATTACAAATATCATTATTTCTCATGTTGTGATATAATCTTTTTCCCTCATATACAATGTCCGAGTTCAAATAAACCTGGATGAAAAAATAGCTGGATGTGCCATCTGGCACAAAAATGGTAGCCAGTCAATCATTCAACCATCTGGGCCCAACACAGTCCTGACTGAGTTTTTGTACCTTGAACCAAAGGGGACCAGCTCAAATATTATAATTAACAGTGGGAAGAGAAGCTTGTGTTCCCATGTTGCTCCCTATTCTGGGCTATTGGCCATCAACCTAAAGCACTGGCTTCTTCTTCAGCTCAATTTACATTCAGAACTTCCAGCTATTCCCAGATAATAGAATTTAGTTTAAGAAAATTGTGTCTCTGGTATTTTCACTGTATTGTTCAGTTGTGACCTCCAAACCTGGCTGTACTTGGTATTATTTTCTTTTAAGAGGAAAATCTGTAGATTTTGGCAGCCACCGGGAAACACTTAATGTAGTAAAGGTATTCTGGAGATGTAGCCGCACACGTTCCAGAACAGGTACTGGCTGGAAGGCAGTCAGGTCCACCCCTTCCATCTGTGCGTAGTACAATTCTCCTATGGATTCACTCTTCAACTTTCTTTTCAAATGTGGCTTTTCCAATTTTTTAATTGATGAGAATATTTACTGACACATCCTCACACAAATTTAGTCATATTTATCTTGCATTTAGCTTCTTTAGGAAGAAAATTGATCCGTTAACAATTTATTAATATAGGATTTTTTGTGAATATTCCAGTGACCTTGAAATGGTAGAGGCTGAGACACTCTTACAGAATATTGAACCTACGTTAATACGTTAATACACAAATGTTAATTTTTATTATAAATTTTATATTTATTTAAAAAATGAGAGCTTCATAATATACTGGTATTTGAATTTAAATGACTTAGTCATGTCCAAATATCAGCAACAAATTGAAATTACTGATTTCTATGGAATTAGTCAAAGTTTTAAAGTTATTATATCTAAGAAATGACATGGTAATAATGATCAAATTAGTAATTTGCCCTTAAACTTGCATTTCTATATCAGACTCATTATAAGATTCAATATTTATCAAGGCAACAGAAAGGAATATCTAAATACAAAAACATTTTATTTAAATTATAAGATGCTTAACTCGTAGTTGTTATTAGCAGAGATATTGGAGACATTCCGCCTGAGCTTAAATCTCAGGTCTGCTACTTACTAGTTCTGTGTCTCGAGCATATCTCATCTCCATGCTCAATTTCCTTTTCTTTAAAAATGAGAGTTATAATTACATACACCCAAGGGTTTATTATAAGAATTAAAGAAATTATATGTAAAACCATCAGAATAAATGTTTATTAATACACAGCCAGGAAATAGTAGACACTGTTCTCAAAGGTCTCTGTAGTGAAATGCTGCCAGTGTGTAGGAATATCAGAGAATAATGTAAAAGCAATGATGTATAAGGGTAAAACATTTCCCAAAGGAGTTACATGTGTGATGCTGAAAGAGAGAAGAAGAGTTCAGCCAAACTGGAAAGCTACCTCTCAGAAATGCTGTAGGGCATGATTCTACCTCAAAAGAGAGTTAAGACTAGTATATTAGTCAAGGTTCTCCAGAGAAATAGAAACAATAGACTAATAGGAGGGGTGTGTGTGTGTGTGTGTGTATGTGCATGTCTTTGTGTGGATATTTGTGTGTGTGTGTGTGTGTGTCCTCTCTCTTTCTGTACATATTTTCTCTCCTTATGGAGAGAGAGATTTACTGTAAGGAATTGGCTTGTGCAATTATGGAGGCTGAGAAGTCCCAAGATCTACAGTCAGTAAGCAGGAGAGCAGATGCTATATTTCCAATCTCAGTCCTAGGGCCTGAGAAGCAGAAGGCTTACTGTATAAATTCCAATCTAACTTAGCATCTGAAGGCAGAAGAAGACCAGCGTTTCAGCTCAAAGTCAGGCAGAAAGGTAATTGTTTTTTTCTATTCAGTTTATATTCTATTCAGGCTTTCAGTGGACTGGAAGAGCCCACCCACATTAAGAGGAGCAACCTGCTTTACCTAATTCAAATGCTAATCTCATAGAGAAACACCCACACAGACACACCCAGAAATAATGTTGGACAATTGTCCAAGCATCCCTTGGTCCAGTCAAGTTGGCACATACAATTAACCATCATAACAAGTATGTCTCTAAAATTTCTCTTGACACTAAGATGTAGTAAAACAATTTTTTAAAAAGGTGACTTTATCTGAGTTTATTTTAAATGAGTTTTAAAACTGTTTGCATTATTTTCACAGATAGAACTAATTTGATGCATTGATCTATGTGCATATTCCAACCATATATTCTGAAATTTCAAGTTGTTCAGAATATATAGGCAATTTTCTACCTATTTTAAAATATTCTAGCATGACAGGAAAAATTATGACTATCATATTTAGAAATAAATGTTAATATGTTGGTTTACATTAAGAAAACTAGATATCTCTATACCTATTAAGAAGTATTCATAGTTTTTTATTATTTCTTTAATATTGGCTGAAGTCAAAGCTCTTTTGACGTATGCTAAATGTACACTTTTCCTGATTTACATTTACCAGTGTAAAATAAAACTTATATCCTTGTTTTCATGTGGCTATTCAGCCTAAGCATTCTGATTTGAGACAAGCACTGTGGTTAGTTTCTGGGTTATGTCGCTCCCATAACTGCAGGGAAATGAACTTGAAGTCGTGCCAGTATCTTACTGGTATAATTTTTAAAAGGCAACACTTTTGAGTAATAGGCACATGGCCATGAAACTAACCCTAATTAAAGCCTTGTCAGTAAGAACATCTCATGTCCTGATCTATAGAGTCAGAAAATACAAGATTTACAAACCTGAACTAAGTCAAGCAGGTGTTATATCCTGACTTAATATTGACCAAGATAGAGAAAAGTACTCATTTATTTTTTTGATTATGTGAGAAGGTCTATCTTATTAAAATAGCATATTTTCTATTATATAGTTTTGGAAAAGTAGATGATTATCCTGGGAGTCTTTTTTGTAAACTAAAGCTAAAAACTTGGAATATAGCTATAGACATTTTACCTATACGTAAAGAGGGAGGGGCAAAATAAAAAAAATCTTAAAATTAAAGGTGTAAAAATCTATATATCCTGTATATTTTAATATATAGAAATATATATTATGTGTATTTTAATGTTTACTTTAAAACTAACATAATAATTGAGCTTTAATTTTAAAACAGTTAAGCTTCTTCATGTTATATATATGCATGTACAAAGGCTACTACTATTACAAGATTCCTGTAAGAAAGTGAAACACTTGTTAATTTAAGAAAATGTAGTACATAAACACCACAGAATACTGTGCAGCCATAAAAAGCAATGAGATCATGTCCTTTGCGGCAACGTGGATGGACCTGGAGGCTATAATCCTAAGCAAACTAATGCAGGGACAGAAAACCAGATACTGCATGTTCTTACTTATAGGTGAGACCTATGCGATGGGTACACATAGACATAAAGATGGGAACAACAGACACTGGGGACTACAAAGTTGGTGAAGGAAGGGGACAAGGGTTGAGGATCTAATTATTGGGTACTATACTCACTACCTGGGTGATAGGATAAATCGTACCCCAAACTTCAGCATCATGCTATATGCCCATGTAACAAACCTGCATGTGTACTCCTTGAAGCCAAAATGCAAGTTCTAATTATTAAATAAAATCATGAGTAAAAATGTCATCTCCAAAATTTATTTGATGCTATATTGTTGTACAATGATAGTTACTATAGTGTGCCACTCTTCCTGGGCATCATAAGTTATTATTACTAATGTGATACTTTTGGAAACTCAGATTCATGATTAACATAAGTAATATTTTCATATGTATAGGAATTATGTATGTAAGCACATGGAAAACCTTCTGAATATTTCAAATGGCATATTTTTCCTTCGGGTTTTGGATCTAGGATGTAAAATATAAAGAGAACACTAGGAAGGTTCACACTACAACAGGAAACACTCAGCCATTATGACAGGAGAATTGTCTGTTTGGGCCTCTAAATTTATAGCACCTGACCCAATGCCTAACACAACTGACATATTTATTGTACCTTTGTTACCTGAATGAATTCGGTATAGTCTTTGGCATTTTCTTTTAGAATATGGTCTGGGAAAGAGAATAATAAATAATTCTTGGGATACAAGAGAATTATAATTATATTCATATTTTTTCTAATCCAACTTTCAGACTAAAAGAAGAAATAATCTCTGAGAAGCCAAAGATGCTACTGTGGTCCTTGTCAATAATCAATATGGGAGTAAACTCTACAGGTGGTTAAAATAATAAACAATGAGGAGTAGATGTATTATCTATTGACCAATCTGAACTAGAGTAGAATATACAGTTTGCATATCTATCAAATTTTGGTCCTAGTAGTCCCTAAGACTTTAGAATTTTAAATTCACAATATAAAATTGTAATTTTAAAATGTAATCCATTTTCAAAATGAAAACTATAAGTTGTTTGCTAAAATATTAGGTGCCTTTTAAAAAATGTATTTACAATTAATTTTATAAGAAACTTATACAAACAACAAACTACTTGCAAATTATGATTAAATGAGAAATAAGCAATATATTATTTTTTCCTAATTTTTCAACTTTAAGCATATGTTTCTTTAAATATATTTTTTAAATTTTAAGATATATTTTACTGGAGATAATTGGTTAGATTTATAAATTGATTTTAAAAATTATTTATGAGAAAATAATTCTTGTTTTTCTAAAAAAGCATATAATTTTTAATAAAGCATATTTACATTTTAATTGCTTTTGACATTTTTTATGTCTATTAGCTTAACATTGTACTTCTGTAATTATTTTTGCCATATCCTTTGCCTGCTTGTTCCATATGAATGACAATAGTTTCTACTCTTTTGAGTGATTTGAAATTTTTGTCAAGTTTATTATTCTTAGCTTTTATTATTTTTTTCTGTATTTATGCTTAGAAGTGTTGTTCTCAACTTAGAAACTGCAAGCTTTTTAACTTACTTCCCTCCTGTGCTTATACATTAGTGTTCTATATTAGTCTTTGTAATCTAAGTTTCTGTAATAAGTTTAGTGTAATAGGCTTGATTATTACATGTTCACTTTCCAAATATTTAGTCAATTTTACTATCACTTGCTAAATCATGCATCCATTTCTTGTTAATTTTTTTCTAAAATTATCAACCTTTAAAAAAGTATAATTTACCTATGAAAATGCATCTATTTGAGTGTAAAATTCTCTGCATTTTGTCTGATGTACATATGGTTGAGATCATTACCAGAATCAAGATACGGAACATTCCTATCACCTTTAAAAGTTTCATGGGTACTCCAGGCATGAAAGTAGTCTTCAGTAGACATGTGGTCTACTTCTTGATGTCAAAATAAAGCTTTAGGGGGTGGGGAGGGACGGTCACTCCATGTTTTTCTTTTTTTTTTCCTACTGTCTTTAGTGTATATATTTTTATTGAAGAGTAGTATTCCAATGCATTTATTTACCAAATTCTGTATATCCGTTAACTATTGATAAATATTTGACTATATTCAAGTTTCGATTGTTAAAAATAAATATACTCTGAACATTAGTTTAAATGTCTTTGTGTAGATATATATTTTAATTTTTAGTTAGTAAATGCTTAAGAGTGCAATAGATAGAATTTATTTTAGATGTTGTTTTACCATTTAAGAAATTGCCAAACTAGTTTCATGAAGTAGCTAGACCTTGTTATTTTTCCGCCGTCAGTCCATGAGAGTTCCCGATTGTCTATCTCTTCTCCAACAGTTGGTAGTACCAGAGTTTTTATTTAGCCATTTCAATGTGAGTATAACGTCACGTCTAGTGATCTAGAATATGTTTCCACATGCTCATGAGCAATTTCATATTATTTTGTAAGGTATCTAGTTAAAATTATAGCCCCTTTTTAAATTGGGTTGTCTTACTGATTTAGAAAAGTTGTATGCAAAAAAGTAGACATAATCGGGAAAATAAAAATGAAAACCACAAAGCAATATCATTTCACACCCGATGAAATGGCCATTAGCAAAAAGATTGAAGATCACAAGTGTTGTCAAGGATGTGGAGCAAAGGCAACCCTTGCACACTGTGGGTGGGAAAGTGAATTAGTATAGCTATTGTGAAAAACAGTACAGAGATTCCTCAAAACAATAAAATTAAAAATACTGTATTTTGGAATGCTTCATACTATACTGGGTGTAGTATCTACTACTGGGTATATTATCCAAATGCACTGCTGGGTGTATATCCGATGGAAAAGTACTCAGAGTGTCAAAGAGATATCCGCACTCCCATATTGACTGCAGTATTATTCACGATAACCAAAATATGGAATCAACCTATGTTTCTTTCTATTGCTGGATGAGTGGATAAAGAAAACGTAGTATGTATACATAATGGAATACTATTCAGCCACAAAAATAATGACATTTTGTGGTTTGCAACACGGTTAAAGCTATAGGAAGTTACGTAAAATAAATCAGGCACAGAAAGACAAATACCTCATTACCTCACTTATATGTAGAATTATAAAAAGTTGAACTCATGGACATGTAGAGAGTAGAATGGCTCCTGATAAGGAGCTAGGCAGTAGTGATGGTTCGTACGTTTGAGAAATGTTGGTCAAAAGATACACAATTTCAGTTAGACAGGAGGAACATGTTGAAGAGATCTAATTTACAATATGATGACCCAGTTAATGATAATATATCATATTCTTAAGAAATACTTAGGGTAGGGCAGGTGAGGTGGCTCATGCCTGTAATCCCAGCACTCTGGGAGGCTGAGGTAGTCGGATCACTTGAGATCACGAGTTTCCAGAGGAGCCTGGTCAACATGGCGGAACCCCGTCTCTACTAAAAATACAAAAAAAAAAAAAAAAAGCCGGGTGTGGTGGCCAGCGCCTATAATCCCAGCTATTTGGGAGGTGGAGGCAGGAGAATCGCTTGAACCTGGAAGGCAGAGGTTGCAGTGAGCTGAGATCACGCCACTGCACTCCAGCTTGGGTGACAGAGGAAAACTCTATCTCAAAAAAAATAAATAAATAAATAAACAAACAAAAACGAAACAAACAAAAAAATGCTTAGGATAGATTTTAAGTGTCCTCACAACAAAAATTACGACGTTAAGAGGTAATGTATATGTTAATTAGCTCAATGTAGAGATTATTCAATGTATATATTTCAAAACCTCATATTGTACCTGATAAATATATACAATATTTGTCTGTTAAATAATAAAACATTCAAAAAACCTGATATACATCCTTCTGCAACACATATATGTTAGAGATGGTTTCTACCTGTCTTTCCACTGCCTTTTACATTCTCATAAAAATATCTGAAAGTCGTGACTGACTTTGGAACCAAGAAATGAATGAAAAATCCTTAATTGCCTTTAACAGATTTTTATTAGAAATCTAGACTTTGAGGATATTGCCAGTAAACATTGAAAAGGAAGTTAAGAATATATTATTGAAAAATGGAAGAAGGGATCCCTTTTTTGTGGTAAAAGAAAATTTGCCAATACTACTTTGTTTGGTAACATGGAAAAACATACATATTTAATAAACTGCGTTATCTAGTTAAGGAGATTTCTTAGCTAAGTTTTGAAAGTGTCATTAGATTTCTTCTTTCTGCTTGGAGTAAAATGTGAGAGGAAAGAAATCCATTGATGTAAGACTTTTTTAAAAAAAATGAACCTGGACTTGATGGTTTTGAAATTGTTGAGCCTCTCAAATAGGCAGGAGATGCTAACATTAACAAATTGCTTCTGAGCAAAGTTGAAATCCAGGATATGGTCAGGAGAAAGAGCTCCCTGAAGCTAAGACTGTTATTCTATAACTCAACAATTTTGTTTATTTTTCAGAAACATCTAAGGTTTTACTTCCAAATAACATTGCTACAAAAAGAGACATTTGTAAAGAATAAGGATATGCCTCAAAGATACTCTTAATTCAGTATTAGGACAACTGGTAATCTTAAGGCTGTTGTCCATCGGTCACCTCAGGAGCAGAATAAGGTAAAAGAAGGGCTTATCGCAAAGATGTTTGTGTGTGTGTCTTTTGCCTGATTGATTCAACTTCAGTAAGAATCATACGTACCTTATAAAGTGTTTGAAAACATTATATCAGTTACTTGATTCTTGGTTTAGCATGAAAGTGACAGAGGCAACGTGAAATTAAGAGACTATTGAGCTCTAGAAATTTTACTGGCAGAAATCAGCCTGAGAAAATGACTGAGTTCCTAACACATACTACATTTCATAGAAAGGAAGAATTATTCCAAAGGCAGAAAAAAGAGCCCAAACCATGGAGAACCATGACTAGCCCTTGAGATCTCATCAAGATATTTATAACACTTGGCTGAAAACAGTGCTATGGATCAATGGCTCCTTTGTGCCTTCAGTTTTCCATCTTTTTGGAAAGAAATGCTTATATTGGTTGGCCTATGTCTGTTCTAACGTTGTATTTTGGTTGTGAGGAGGGGCAGATAATTTGCATTTTTGGTTTCATGATTTGCAAGTTAAGAGGAACTCTATCTGAGAAACTATGCATAGGAAACATGCCCAGGCTGGCATGTGTGGTGGCTCACGCCTATAATCCCATAATCCCAGCACTTTGGGTGGCCAAGGCAGGTGGATCACCTGAGGTCAGGAGTTCAAGACCAGCCTAGCCAACATGATAAAACCCCTGTCTTTACTAAATATACAATAATTAGCTGGGTGTAATGGGGCATGCCTGTGATCCCAGCTAGTCAAGAGGCTGAGGCAGGAGAATCTCTTGAACCTGGGAGGTGGAGGTTGCAGTGAGCTGAGATTGCACCACTGCCCTCCAGCCTGGGTAATAGAGCAAGACTCCATCTCAAAAAAAAAAAAAAAAAAAAAAAAGAAAAGAAAAGAAAAACGCCCAGGGAGACTCATCCACACCTTGGTTTGATTTAGATGCGAGGATCCTCAACTTTAAACTGATGGTGTAATTGGAAAAGATGGTTAGGGCTACAAGAAAGGAAGAAGCATATTTTTCTATGTGGGAATACATGAATCATGGCAGGCCAGAAGATAGACAATTATAGGCAACCTCCGAAAGAGCTCCCAGTGATCTCTGCCTGGTGTTACTCATGAATTTATATAAAACTTTCCCACTCCCTCTCTGTCTGTCTCTCTGAACCCTTAATTTGTGGGAAAAAGCTTCCATACTCTAGTTCTGTAGGAAACCTCTGTTTCAAGAAACTGATGTCTCTAGCTAGCAACCAAAAAGGACCTAAGACTTACCAAAAGCTAACGACTTAGAAGCATATTTTAACAATATTACCGTGGAAACATCATTGTCGCTTTACCATTTTATTGACTTTTACTTTTATGGTTACTATTTTCTTCTTTGTATTCTTTTTGTGTATGATTCCTTTGCTCTTTTTCTAATTTTCAAGGATACTGATTTGAGACCTTTCTTCTTCCAGTATAAGCATTTGAAACTAAAAATTTTCTTGTAAGCATCATTTTATCTTCTTTCCTCAAATGTTAAAATGATTTATTTACATTACATTAGAAGTTAAAGTAAAAGATACTTTTCGGTTTTTTTGCTCAGCAAGCTTTACCTTGGTGAATAAACACTAGAAAAAATGGTCAGTCTAGAGTTATTGGGGGTAGTGTGCCAGAAATGACAGGAAGAACAATGTGGTTGAGAATGTTGTTAAGATTCTATAAGTATTCACTGATTTTGGTCTATTTTCTTTATGAAATGATGAGAGAGGGGTGCTATCACTTATATCATGACTGTGGAATTCTGTTTCCCCAACTAAATCTGATTGTATTCCATGTATTTTGCAGCTGTGTTATTAAAAAGATAATCATTTGTAATTTTTATCTCTTTCTCAGGAATTGAACATGTTCCCATTATATATACTTCTTCTATTTCTCTGATACTTTTTCCCAAGATTATCTTATACTGTATTAATATTGCTATATTAAATTTTTTGTGTTCAATGCTTTGTATCGCATTAGCATTTACTTTCAACCTATTGGGGTCTTCATTTTACAGTGCCTTCTTGTAAACAGCAGAGAGTTTGGTCATGCTTTATTTTTTATTTAAATAATTCTGCATGTTAATTAGAGCATTAAGTTCATTAACATGTAATGTCTATATAGTTGGATTTTAATTTTATCATTTTTTATTGTGTTCTCCTTCTCTTGTCCTCTTTTGTCCCTTTTGTTGTTCATTTTTTTCTTGCCTTCTTTTATTAATAACTACTTTGATGTTTTCAGAATTTGCCCTTAATTCTGTTTTAGCTTTTGTTACATTGCGTTTAATTAGTTTTTTTATTTTTATTTTTATTTTTAGTGGTGTATGAAGAACTAGAATATGTATTCTTGAATGTCTCAGTCTACTAATAGTAAATATAACCATACAACAATATAGGTTGGCATGTTTGCTTTATGATATCTTCCAACAAATCATTGGAGCACTCTTTTTAATTTTTCAATTATTTCTATCTCCCTGTCTTTCTCTTAGTTCAGATGATATTTACAGCTATACGTACCTTCATGTTCACTGATGCTTTCATTTTTATCTCAAAGGAACAGTGTTTCAGATTTTTTTTATTTAAAAATTTCCATTTTGGTCTATTTTATGGTTTCTATCATTTCTCTGCTAAGACATATATTTACAAGTATTATGAGAATAATATGCTTTAGCTGTTGAGCATAATTATAATAGCTATTTTAGCTTCTTTTTTGAAAATTCCAGCAAGTGGGTTATTTCATCTTTAGACTCTGCTTATGGTCATTTTTCTTTAAAATGAGACACATTTTCTTGTCTTTGCATGCCTTATTATTTTGTGCTTTATCCTGTACATTGTGAACACTATGAAATGAGATTTACTCTCTTACTTTCCTCTAATGAGTATTGTTTCCTTTCTGTAAGTCAATGTACCTGGATAGACCCAAATACAAACTTTATTTATAAAATAAATTTTATTGTGTATATTGAAGGTATACAACATGATGTTATAAGATACATATATATAGGAAGATGGTACTATAGCAAAACAAATTAACATATTCATCAACTCACATAGTTACCCATTTCTCCTCACACCACCACCCAACTCCCTGCCCTGTGGCAAGACAAGCTATAATGTACTCATTTAGCAAAAATTCTGAATATAATACACTATTATTAGCATAGCCCTTAGGTTGTACATTGGATCTTTTGACTTGTTCATTCTACATATTTTCTACTTTGTATCATTTGACCTACATCTCCCTATTTCTTCACTTTCTTCTTGACCCTGCTAACCACTGTTTTATTCTTTATTTCAGGAGGACAATCAGTTCTGTTCTTTTTCTTTTTCTCTCTCTTTCCTAAGCTATCCTGTTTGCACCCTGCTGCACACATACATTATTTAGACATGAACCCAAGCCTTGCAGAGTTTATAAATAGTACTGTGGCTCACCTTCTTGGGTACTCATCCTTTGGGATTTCTCCCTCACTTCCCAGGAGCTATTGCCAGTGCAGTATCTGTCAGTGTCAGGTTGGAAAAACAGCCCATTTTCTATTGGTCTTTGGTCACATTAACTTTACTGTGAACATTACCTCAAAGACAGGAACATCATTCCATACTTGTCAGTTCCAAATTTTGGCTGTCCTCCAAAATCTGTCTTTGTTCATTCCCCTGATCTTTCAAATAGTTAGGCAGCTGCTTTAGTATTTGGTCAAGAGTTATATTTGTTATCTATGGAAGGAGCCATCTTCAGTAATTTTTTTCTCCCAACTCTTAGTATAAATACTAGTTTTAAAATTTATTGATTCTGCTTCTTAATGAAAAGAGTCTAATATGTATTATCTTAGCTTTCAAAGGTATACTCTTCAATTTATTCTTCTATTAATGTTTATATAAACACTACACAGTTTAAATTATGGAAAGCATAACACTGATTTAACATCTAGTAAGAGAATTTCCTTCGTCTTTCCCTTTTCTTCTCATTACCTGTAATGAGAAAGACTTTAGTTGCTCATCCAAATATTCTTTTTGACCTACCACTCAATAACAAACCCCTGAGCAATGGAATGGTGTGTGTGTGTGTTGGTGTGTGTGTGTGTGTGTGTGTGTATTCTGGCTCAAAATTTTCAACCTCATGCTCTGAAAATATAGATTTAATAGCTGAGATTTAGCACCTTGATTACATTATGAGGAACCACTCAGGAGAAAAGATCTAAGATGATGAAAAATTGCAGAAGGATTCTAAATCTTTAATGACCATGGAGCTAACAAATGAACATTAGAGTGCTATTTTTGGAGTTAAAAAAAAACTTTAATCAATATGTGTTTCTTTCATTTGATTAAAAATAAGATGTTTAATGTGGTTAGAATCACAGTAAAACAATAATTTCTTGAGTTAATTTGTTTTCAATATTTGTAATAACCTGATATGAGTCTCTACTAACTCGAAGCTTCTTCCAAGTCTTGGGAACTGCTTTATTTTTCTCATATTGGCTCAGTATATTTTTTCGTGATACGTATTCCTATAAGTATTATATTTGCCATAAGTTTGTGGGTTTTTTTTAATGGAGGTAAGTTTTCTCCCACAGCATTTAAAACAAATGGAATCTTATCTCATATTATTCCCATTAAGCCATTCAGGTTATATCCTGTAATTATCTACGAGGCTTTTGATCTAAATGCATGTATTTTGTATATCTTATTTCATATATCTACCATAAGTGTACCTGTGAGGAAGAAAATATTTCAAAAACATATTAAACCTTCCCCCATTTAGGACATGTCAGTGTGATAACACTTGTGTTTTTCATTGTAAATTATTTGTGGAGTAGCATAAATTGTAATTAAATGTAATCGTGCGCTAATTTTTTTTACCTATGTCACCCACCAAACAATGAAAAATTTAAAATATGAACCATGTATAACGAACCTTTGTATTCAAAAGCACCTAGTCTATTACTGTTTAATTATTCCTATGTTCATACAACATACAAGTAACAGTAAGGCAGCCTGGTAGCAAGCTATTAATATATCTCTTTAATATTTTCTCTTTCATTCATACTGGTTTATTTTAAGTGGTCACTCATTTATGTGTCCTCATCTCTCTTTAAAAAACAGAAAGAATTGACCCGGCGCAGTGGCTCACGCCCGTAATCCCAGCACTTTGGGAGGCTGAGGCGGGCGGATCACAAGGTCAGGAGATGGAGACCATCCTGACTAACACGGTGAAACTCCATCTCTACTTAAAAAATACAAAAAAAAATTACCCGAGGGTGGTGACAGGTGCCTGTAGTCCCTGCTACTCGGGAGGCAGAGGCAGGAGAATGGCCTGAACCTGGGAGGCGGAGCTTGCAGTGAACCGAGATCGCGCCACTGCACTCCAGCCTGGGCTACACAGCGAGACTGTCTCAAACAAAACAAAACAAAACAAACAAACAAAACAGAAAGAAATTTACTTGGTCTGGTGAATACTGATGATAGTTCCCTTTTGACAATTTGAGTAGTTTCATGTTCATATTTTTTGCAGTTCCTTTTAAGTTTGGTCATATAAAATGCCTGAGTGTGACTTACATATTTGACAACAGAGCAAATGAAGAAATACATAAAAGTCAATTGAAGAAATAAATGTATTTCAGAGCTCTGATGCTGTATAATTTTATATGAAAAAATGTCTGGATACTTAAAGGGAATTGTTGCATATAAAACAAAATTCTTTATTTTCTTATAATGTAATCTTTACTTACCCTTGACTTAAATTAGTGTCCTTATTTTCAATATGTATGTGTCATAGATTTGCATGTTCTGTATCTCTACGAGAGCTATAAACAGGGGGATTATTTGCCAGAATTTTGCATTTACTTAAGTAACAATATCATTTTTAAATGTATGTCAGAAATGGAGAAGTCTACAAAGTTTATTCTATAGAAAGATGTCTATGGTTGCAAAAGGAAGGAAATGATTTAATATAAATCAATATATAAAACAGTCTCCAAAGAAGCCAGCGTAATTAATAATATAATACTATCAGTAGTTATAATATTTGTAATAACCAATATTATAATAGGTTGTAATTATACTACAGTCTAATTTCTTAAATTTCAAATTTAAGAAAAAGCAAGTTAAAAAGAATGTTTTTGTAGACCCCAAATTTTTATTTAGTTTAGAACTTCATCTTCAGGATAAGTATGTATCTCTATAATAATACATAAATACATAATAAATGTGTTATATATACAATATAGTAATATACAAACATATTTACAATTACATTTTTCAAGGTATTCCTTATAATGAAACTGTGAGATGGGCTAATTTTACCGAAGTGCACAGCCAATCATTTACATTTTTTAACATCTCAATCTTAAAAATATATAGCAAATTCGTTTTAAATATTAGATAACTTCAATGAATAAAAATGTCAATAAGAGGTTAAAGAATAAAGGTAAGCTAAAAATACAGTTAAGATTATATATTTATAATTTTTATTTTGGTTGAGGCACTCAGTTTATAATGGAAGGGTTTCTGCCATTATTAAATTTGATCTCAAAAAAAATTTACTCACAAGGTGTGCCTAATATATTTTTAATTATTTGCCAGATGAAGGAGTTGAAAGATTTTACAAAAATTTCAAGTTAAACTTTACAGCAGAGAAAACATTTACATTAATGCATCTGTGTGCGCTCTTGACACTTGCAAACATCCCAAGATGACTTCAATACTGCATGAAATTTGCACACTGCTATAAGCAGTATAAAATAATGCCTAAAGGAATAGATTATAAGCCAGTGAAATAGGTCAAGTCATTACTCATGTTTAGTTAAATATGAATAGTTCAATGAAAAATAGTCCAATAATTTTATTCAAGATAAGGTGAACCTTTTACCCTTTAAACTTTTTTGTTAGAAGCTAAGACATATGCAACCCACATTAGCCTAGGCCTACACAGGGTCAGAATCATCAATATCACTGTCTCCCATCACCACATCTTGTCTTGTTTGACTGGATGGTCTTCAGGGGAATAAAATGCATGGTGCTGGGAAGTCCAATACCAAGGTGCAAGCATCTTGAAGGTCTTCTCACTATGTCATTAGATGGTAGAACGCTTTCTGAAAGTATTCTAGAAGTGTGTGTGTGTGTGTGTGTGTGTGTGTGTGTGTATAAAAGGAGAACACTCTAAAGTAACAATAAAAAGTATAGTATAGTAAATGCATAAACCAGTATGCATTTACTATACCTCCTAAAGATATTCTATAAGTATGTTTGTGTATATATATACATACATACATAAAAATTATAGTATAGTACATGCATAAACCAGTAACATAGTCATTTATCATATTTAAGAATTATTTACTGTACATAATTGCATGTGTATAATTTTGTATGACTAGCAGCACAGTATGTTGACACTGGCATCACCACAAATACAAATTAATAAGTATGCGATGACATTATGATGGCTACGATATCAATAGGTGATAAAAAATCTTTCAGCTTCATTATAATTTTATAGAATCATCATCATATATGCAATTTGCCATTGACCAAAACGTCATTATGTAGTACATGACTATAATTTTAAGTATTAGATTGATTACAAGAAAAATGCTGTAGATATATGTGAAGTAGTATGTTTAGTGCACTTTGTGTTTGCTATATATATATATTTATATTTATATATACAATATATTATTTATATTTATATTTATATATACAATATATTATATATATTTATATATATACAATATATAATATATATTGTATATATTACTACAGACTGTGTAATTTATAATGCACAAAAATTTATTGGCTCACATTTCTGGAGGCCAGGAAGCCCAATATCAATGTGCCAGCATCTTGCAAGGTCTTCTTTCTATGTCATTATATGGTAGAATGTTGAAGGTCAACAAGAGAAAACCCATGCCAGAAATACTTGTTTTTAAAGATGTTAAAGTTACACGTGAGCACAAAGCCCTCATGGCCTAATAATCTCTTAAAGGCCCCACCTCCCAATACAATTACATTGGCAATGATATTTCAACAAAAGTTTTGGAGAGGAAAAGCATTGAAATGATAGCAGAGAGGATATGAACTTTAAATGGACAAATACGAATATAAGATGCTAAGATTTAGGTTTTTTTTCCTTAACCAAAAGAGATTTCAGAGCCAGTTTCTAATATAACTTGTTTCTTTCTATTACTAAATTTATGCACACACACACACCCACACACACAAACTACATGAGATGTGTACATTTTATATGAATATATATAATACTTTTCATCAATAAATTTATAATAATTCATACGATAAATTAAAGATCATTCCTGCTTGCATGCTTGTTAATATAAACAAATGTAAAGAAGGGGATAGGCATAGTTTTAGGCATATACATAATCAGTGACTTTCTAATACTTATGGCATTTGGTTGAGAGAATAGGAAATTGCACAGTACTAAAATTAAACCCATCAAATTCATCTCAAATTTCTTTCATAATCAGTTATTCAACTGAAAATATCACTCATTTCAGAATTTTCCACATCTTTTGTGTTACAGATTGTTCATGATTTGTGGTATCTCATAAGATTATGAATAACATGATGCCATGCCATATGTATAATTTTAAATATATTAAAAGAAGGAGAAATGAGAAAAACAAAGGAACATTGTATTTTAAATAAAAATTTTAAAAACTACTGATTCATTACTACTTTATTTTAAAAGCCCATTATTTTATGTGACTTTCTATATGAATTATTATCACTGAGAATTTTCAAGAATATTCCAAATTCTATTTTCCATTCCCCACATGCATTGTATATTATTTTAGTGAGCTTAACACAGCTAACCTCTGATGTGGTGGCTGTACACGTGATCTTAAATTTTTCAAAAGGGTGAGAGATAATTTTTTTTAATTATTAGAGTAATGAAATCAGATGACACACATACACATAAATATTCCCTGTGGCTCCTTTAAAATTTTAGTTAATTCCTTGTTTTTAATTAAGGATTTAATCTTTTTTAGTTATTTTTCATTTTTTGGAGAAACGGTTTTTCTCTGTTGCCCAGGCTGGAGTGCAGTGGTGCCATCTCACTTCACTGCACCTTTGGCCTCCTGAGCTCAAGAGATCCTTTCACCTTGGCCTCCCAAGTAGCTGGGACTACAGATGCACTCCACCATGCCCAGCTATTTTTATTTTTATTTATTTTCTATTTTATGTGGACACAGGGTCTCACTCTGTTGCTCAGGCTGGTCTCAAACTCCTGGGCTCAAGCCGTCTGTCCACCTAGGCCTCCAAAAGTGCTAGAATTACAGGCATAAGCTACCAGGCCTGGCTGGATTAATCTTTTTACATGAGATCTATGTGAGTTATATTGATATATTTGATTAGATATCAAATCTTGCTATTTGTGGTTTTAAGCTGGCAAAATAGAACAAGTGAACAATAGAATATCACTCTCTTGTTATTCAATAAACTGATTAACATGGAAAAACACATTGCTTAGTGAATGACTAAATATTTAAGAAACCTTCATGTGCAAGTAGCAAAAATTCCAACAAACTTATCCAAAATGTTTTTACTTTGCTCACATGACAAGATGCTAGTAGATAATAGCTAGTTTTATTCTAGAAGATCAGGAAGGCGATGATCAGTGGAATATGCCTCTGTGTGTAGCTTGGCTTTTCCCTTAAGGTCACAAAAGAACTGCGTGTCTACAACAACCTTAAATAGTACATGTTTATTCCATATTTAGCACAGAGAATGAAGTCTTAGAAAGAGTAGAAGTACTCTGGCATTCTGTGTTCTTTTTAGGAAGAGTTTTCTCAAGAGCTCTTAACAGATACCTACTTAACATTTTACTCACAAACCTGCATCAAAGACAAATTCCTATTGCAGGCATTGGACTTCCTGAGACTAAAGTATTTCTTCTCAATACCTCAATAAAATCTCATCCCTATTAGCATCAATAAAAGAGAGCAACCATTCTGGGACTGGACATAGAAAGTGATGTCCTAATATAGTGGGTATGATACATGTCTGTGTGCTCACAAATGCATTTATAGACAGAACATTAGAAGCTTATGTATCTTCAGTGATGTTTGTGCTACTAGGTAAGCCTAGACAAGAAAGGCTCGATCCGTTTAATGGAAGAAAAACGAGTGAAAATATTAATGAACATTTTTATTAACATTCAAGAACACTGCCCACCAAATGGCAGACTTTCAACTCCTCTCACGGCTATGGATGTTTATTATAATTATAACTATTAACTTCCACAGTCATGTAGAGATAGCTATAGGAAAAAAAATACAAGATGATAATATTTTAAAATCACAAATAATTATACCACTGTTTTTTTCATAACTATGTTAGATTTCTTTGCTAAATTTGACTACATAACTGAGCTGTTAACCAATTTTATTTACCAAGTAAATAAATTTCACTAGTACCTACTCCTTTTAATATATTATCTAATCTTATTTTACACTGTTAATTGACATTCTGTCAATATCTAATCACACATTCATATTTTAGGCTCATTTTTTGACTCAGATCATAGGTCATTTTTTGAGATGGAGTCTCACTCTCTTGCCCAGGCTGGAATGCAATGGCATGATCTCAGCTCACTGCAGCCTCCGCCTCCCAGGTTCAAGCAATTCTCTGCCGCAGCCTCCCGAGCAGCTGGGATTACAGGCATGCACCATGACACCTGGGTAGTGTTTGTATTTTTAGTAGAGATGGGGTTTCATCATGTTGACTAGGCTGGTCTCAAACTTCTGGCCTCAAGTGATCTGTCCACCTCGGACTCCCTAAGTGCTGGAATTACAGGCATGAGCCACTGCGCCCGGACCATAGGTCTTTCCTCAGAGAGATTTGGCCTTGCATAAACAGGAATTTCTTTTCTTTATAGTCAAAATTCTGCTTCTTTTACCCTGAGCCAGCTTCACTTTCTTATGCCAAGTGTGTCTGTTTAGGAAAAGGCACTGTCGTCTTAATGAAAGAGTAAGAATGGAGTGAGAAAAACAATATGAAGACTAATGCTGAGAAAGTCAAAATCCTCCAAGATAATAAAATCAAAAAAAGAACCAAAACCATCTTAACTTCAAAAGTGCTAATATCCTACTAATGATAAAACAAAGATGAATATGTTCTAGTATTTAAAATGCTTACATCTTCTAACACAATATTAAAATTCTTAGTCTTGTTTTCAATGATAATTGAAGAAAGTAACAGAAAAATAAAAAGGCATATTACTTTCCATATGGCAGATCTATTGCATTTTTGTTTCAGTCTGTTCCAATTCACTCAGGCAACATTGCTTTCAATTATATGCTAAATTTTGATTGCTTTTTGTTCCTTAAGTTATCAATAGAAAGCAAGAATCATGTTCTAACAGAATTCAGTCAAAAAAGGGACTGGCGTGAATGTATGGCTGGTGTGAGAATAAGAGAGTGAAAAAAAGAGCAAAGAAAAAAATAACACATAAATATGTCATCTATTACTTTGACAACTGAATTTTAAAGACCTTTATTATGATATAAATGACACATAATCTAATGCCATTCATCTAAGAAACTGATATTCTATAAACAAATGGAAGATTTTGCATAGCATGCAACATTTATAAAAACGACCTTGCCCCTCACAGGCCAAAAAGCTGACTTTCAAGATTCTGAAAATTTCTCTACCACGTTCAATTCTAAAGCAAATCAAATTTAATTGTTGTAGAAACTTTCCCCCTCTTCCTCATTGGAATATTGAAAAAAGTTAGTGGGAAAAAATGAGTACAATTGGGTAAAGAAAAACAAAGACGTTTCTTTATAATGATGGGTAGAATCTAAATTAAGCATATCCTCTCATGAATATCCTTAGATTCACCAATTTAGTAGAAGAAACAGGCATTCAAGGCATTTTATAGAACCTAAGAAGCGAGAGCAAAGCTCAGTTACTCTCAAGAAGGATACTCACCTAATGAGTTTTGCTCTCTTCTTCACCAAGAATATCAATAAAAATATTAGGTCTAAAAGATAAAACATATCAAAGAATAGCTCTAAAGGGAATCTAACTGACTTAGAAAAGTTGGGGATTTGAAAAACTGTCCCACAATATCAAAGCAAATTTGAGTTCTGCAAAAAGCTTTCTACACATAGTATTAAAAAGAAATAAAGTGTTAACTATATGCAAATGTATTATGAGAAAAAAAGGTGGTGATTAAGGGAGAGAAAAGAGGAAGAAAGAATTATCCAGTTATGGATTCCAAGAACACAACAAAAAAATCAGAAAATTCATATAAATTTTTTAAATTATAGGAAAGTTGGTAACAATGTATAATAAAAAATATAAGGTCAAAATTGAGAAATAAAACAAAAGTAGGAGGTAAAAGGAAATATTCACATAAAGTGACATATACTTACGCACAAAGAGTCCTGATAGGATTAATAACAGGTACGTTTACAATATAAAAATCAAAATGAATTTGTCAGTAATTGGAAAGGGAGGTTGATGAGTTAATACCCTTGTCTTTCAAAGTAGGGAGGCAAATGATATTCTATAGTTGTAATATTGATTTAAAATAATCTCAGTGCCTCTTGTGCTATGTAGTCACGCTATTAGTCTTAGAAGAATCTTTAAATGTCTTCATTTGTTACAAAATTTTGGAAATTTTTTTTGAATTATCCTTTAGAGTTTTATTTATTTGACATTTCTTTCTTAACTAAATATACAAAATATTTTAGGTAGAAAAAATGTAAATATTTTAAATTAAATTACTTTAATTGAAAAATAAATATTTTACATAGAAAATGAAGCAAATGCCTTTGGTTCTGTTTATATGCTGGATTACCTTTAGTGATTTGCATATGTTGAACCAGCCTTGCATACCAGGGATGAAGCCCACTTGATCATGGTGGATAAGCTTTTTGATGTGCTGCTGGATTCGGTTTGCCAGTATTTTATTGAGAATTTTTGTATCAATGTTCATCAGGGATATTGGTGTAAAATTCTCCTTTTTTCAGTGTGTCTCTGCCAAAGACAAAAAACAAATGATTATCTCAATAGATGCAGAAAAGGCCTTTGACAAAATTCAACAGCCCTTCATGCTAAAAACTCTCAATAAATTAGGTATTGATGGGACTTATCTCAAAATAATAAGAGCTGTTTATGACAAACCCACAGCCAATATCATACTGAATGGGCAAAAACTGGAAGCATTCCCTTTGAAAACTGGCACAAGACAGGGATGCCCTCTCTCACCACTCCTATTCAACATAGTGTTGGAAGTTCTGGCCAGGGCAATTAGGCAGGAGAAAGAAATAAAGGGTATTCAATTAGGAAAAGAGGAAGTCAAATTGTTCCTATTTGCAGATGACATGATTGTATATCTAGAAAACCCCAACGTCTCAGCCCAAAATCTCCTTAAGCTTATAAGCAAATTCAGCAAAGTCTCAGGATACAAAATCAATGTGCAAAAATCACAAGCATTCTTATACACGAATAACAGACAAACAGAGAGCCAAATTGTGAGTGAACTCCCATTCACAATTGCTTCAAAGAGAACAAAACACGTAGGAATCCAACTTACTGGAGATGTGAAGGACTCCTTCAAGGAGAACTACAAACCACTGCTCAACGAAATAAAAGAGGATACAAACAAATGGAAGAACATTCCATGTTCACGGATAGGAAGAATCAATATCATGAAAATGGCCATACTGCCCAAGGTAATTTATAGATTCAATGCCATTCCCATCAAGCTACCCATGACTTTCTTCACAGAATTGGAAAAAACTACTTTAAAGTTCATATGGAACCAAAAAGGAGCCCACATTGCCAAGTCAATCCTAAGCCAAAAGAACAAAGCTGGAGGCATCAAGCTACCTGACTTCAAACTATCCTACAAGGCTACAGTAAACAAAACAGCATGGTACTGGTACCAAAACAGAGATACAGACCAATGGAACAGAATGGAGCCCTCAGAAATAATACTACATGTCTACAACTATCTGATCTTTGACAAAACTGACAAAAACAAGCAATGGGGAAAGGATTCCCTATTTAACAAGTGGTGCTGGGAAAACTGGCTAGGCATATGTAGAAAGCTGAAACTGGATCCCTTCATTACACCTTATAAAAAATTTAATTCAAAATGGATTAAAGACTTAAATGTTAGACCTAAAACCATAAAAACCCCAGAAGAAAACCTAGGCAATACCATTCAGGACACAGGCATGGGACAGGACTTTGTGTCTAAAACACCAAAAGCAATGGCAACAAAAGCCAAAATTGACAAATGGGATCTAATTAAACTGAAGAGCTTCTGCACAGGAAAAGAAACTACCGTCAGAGTGAACAGGCAACCTACAGAATGGGAAAAAATTTTTGCAATCTTCTCATCTGACAAAGGGCCAATATCCAGAATCTACAAAGAACTCAAACAAATTTACAAGAAAAGAACAAACAACACCATCAAAAAGTGGGCAAAGGATAAGAACAGACACTTCTCAAAAGAAGACATTTATGCAGCCCACAAACATATGAAAAATGCTCATCATCAATGGCCATCAGAGAAATGCATATCAAAACCACAGTGGGATACCATCTCGCACCAGTTAGAATGGTGATCATTAAAAAGTCAGGAAATGGCCAGGCACGGTGGCTCATGCCTGTAATCCCCGCACTTTGGGAGGCCAAGGCACGCGGATCACAAGGTCAGGAGATGGAGATCATCCTGACTAACACAGTGAAACTCTGTCTCTACTAAAAATACAAAAAATAAGTGTCTGTTCATGTCCTTCGCCCACTTTTTGATGGGGTTGTTTGTTTTTTTCTTGTAAATTTGTTTGAGTTCACTGTAGATTCTGGATATTAGCCCTTTGTCAGATGAGTAGGTTGCGAAAATTTTCTCCCATGTTGTAGGTTGCCTATTCACTCTGATGGTAGTTTCTTTTGCTGTGCAGAAGCTCTTTAGTTTAATTAGATCCCATTTGTCAATTTTGGCTTTTGTTGCCATTGCTTTTGGTGTTTTGGACATGAAGTCCTTGCCCACGCCTATGTCCTGAAGGACATGAACAGACACTTCTCAAAAGAAGACATTTATGCAGCCAAAAAACACATGAAAAAATGCTCATCATCACTGGCCATCAGAGAAATGCAAATCAAAACCACTATGAGATATCATCTCACACCAGTTAGAATGGCAATCATTAAAAAGTCAGGAAACAACAGGTGCTGGAGAGGATGTGGAGAAATAGGAACACTTTTACACTGTTGGTGGGACTGTAAACTAGTTCAACCATTGTGGAAGTCAGTGTGGCGATTCCTCAGGGATCTAGAACTAGAAATACCATTTGACCCAGCCGTCCCATTACTGGGTATATACCCAAATGACTATAAATCATGCTGCTATAAAGACACATGCACACGTATGTTTATTGCGGCATTATTCACAATAGCAAAGACTTGGAACCAACCCAAATGTCCAACAATGATAGACTGGATTAAGAAAATGTGGCACATATACACCATGGAATACTATGCAGCCATAAAAAATGATGAGTTCATATCCTTTGTAGGGACATGGATGAAATTGGAAACCATCATTCTCAGTAAACTATCACAAGAACAAAAAACCAAACACCGCATATTCTCACTTATAGGTGGGAATTGAACAATGAGATCACATGGACACAGGAAGGGGAATATCACACTCTGGGGACTGTGGTGGGGAGGGAGGAGGGGGGAGGGATAGCATTGGGAGATATACCTAATGCTAGATGACGAGTTAGTGGGTGCAGCGCACCAGCATGGCACATGTATACATATGTAACTAACCTGCACAATGTGCACATGTACCCTAAAACTTAAAGTATAATTAAAAAAAAATACAAAAAATAAGCCGGGCATGGTGGCGGGCACCTGTAGTCCCAGCTACTGGGGAGGCTGAGGCAGGAGAATGGGGTGAACCAGGGAGGCAGAGCTTGCAGTGAGCCGAGATGGCACCACGGCACTCCAGCCTGGGCGACAGTGCAAGACTCCATGTCAAAAAAAAAAAAAGAAAAAGTCAGGAAACAACAGGTGCTGGGGATGATTTGGATAAATAGGAACACTTTTACACTGTTGGTGGGACTCTAAACTGGTTCAACCATTGTGGAAGACAGTGTGGCAATTCCTCAAGGATCTAGAACTAGAAATACCATTTGACCCAGCCATCCCATTACTGGGTATATAACCAAGGGATTATAAATCATGGTGCTATAAAGACACATGCACACGTATGTTTATTGCGGTACTACTCACAATAGCAAAGACTTGGAACCAACCCAAATGTCCATCAATGATAGACTGGATTAAGAAAAAGTGGCACATATACACCATGGAATACTATGCAGCCGTAAAAAAGGATGACTTCATGTCCTTTGTAGGAACATGGATGAAGCTGGAAACCATCATTCTGAGCAAACTATTGCAAGGACAAAAAACCAAAGACTGCATGTTCTCACTCATAGGTGTGAATTGAACAATGAGAACACTTGGACACAGGAAGGGGAACATCACACACACTGGGGCCTGTTGTGGGTTGGGGAAGCGGGGAAGGATAGCATTAGGAGATATACCTAATGTAAATGACGAGTTAATGGTTGCAGCACACCAACATGGCACAGGTATACATATGTAACAAACCTGCACGTTGTACACATGTACCCTAGAACTTAAAGTATAATAAAATAAAAAATAAATTATAAAAAAAGAAAATTAAGCAAATGCATGTGATTGACAGAGAAATATGATGTGTTTATGACATCTGTTTTCACTATTCTCCCTCGTCTGTCATATAGAAGGTATTTATAATTTTATTTATAAAAATATAAAAATATAGACTACTTTTTATCATTTTATTTTGTCATTAACTGAATAAGTAGCTTGAATATTAAATATTAAATATATCTTCTATAACTACATGTAATACAATAAGTGAAACTGTCTGTGTCCCTATTGTATTTTCCAAAGAGAAGCACAATTACTATTTTACTTTAATTTTATTGTATTTTCTGTGATATGCTATTAAATCTATTTGCTACTTAGCATTGTGGCATACTATTGTATTAGTCAGGGTTCACTAGAAGAGCAGAAATAATATGATCTTTATACATATATATACTATTTTACTAATCATAGAAGTGTTATATACTAAGCACTGAGTGTACAAACATGAGTAAAATAAGATTAGCAATGTATTCACTTGTTTGATCATAATACTTCATATACATATGAAGTACATATATATATATGAAGGGGAGTTTATTAAGGGATATTGACTCACACAATCACAAGGTGAGGTCTCACAAACGGTCATCTGCAAGCTGAGGATCAAGGAAACCAGTCCAAGTCCCAAAGCTGAAGAACTTGGAGTCTGATGTTCGAGGGCAGGAAGCATCCAACACTGGAGTAAGATGTAGGGCAGAAGACTAAACCAGTTTAGTCTTTTCATGTTCTTCTGCCTGGTTTTATTCGGGCTGTGCTGGCAGCTGATTAGATTGCGCCCACCCAGATTGAGGGTGGGTCTGCCCTTCCCAATCCACTGACTCAAATGCTAATCTCCTTTGGCAATACCCTCACAGACACACCCAGGAATAGTACTTTGCATCCATCAATCCAATCAAGTTGACACTCAATGTTAACCAACAACCGGTCAATTTTTTAAAGTATTTCATATTTTCATATGCTTAGCCCTTGTAAGTATAAGATTTAGAACATGTATTTTTTAGTTTATCAAGAAATACTTGGAAGCTATTATATATTATAATATTATATATTAAGCACTGAGAATACAAAGATGAGTAAGCATAACTCATGGACCTTAAGTTGGAAAAGTCTAACCCGTGACTTTGGCAATACAGTGAGATAGCTAAGAATATAGGCAGTATGGTCTTTGGAAAGAGGATGTAGTGGTTAATTTGCTGAATATACTTAAAGACATCTTGGCTCATAGGTAGCTTTATTTTGCTCTGTAATTGGAAAGGGAGAAAAAAAAAGAAGGTCCAGGTAGTAGATATGGAAAGCTTGACTTGCACAGCTATATCGTGGAAATGCATGCAGTTAAGAATTAATAGAAGTGAATGCCAGAATGACGACACTTGGGCAAGACCAGATGATAAATATCTGGTATAATGTGACGATAAAGAGTACAGTGTTTATTGATTAGGCTCTGAAGAGCAAAACTTGTATTTAACCAAGGTAATGGCATGGGGAAAATTGTGTTTTATTAAACTCTATGGAGGATGGCTTCAAGAAGAAAGAAAATGGAGATAAATATGGGAGGCTACTCTAATAAACCTAAGTGAGTTACAATAAGGTTCTGAATTAAATTTATCATGAAGAAGGAAATAATTCAGAACCTAGCAAGATTCAGGAATAAAAAAACTAAAGATGATTACTTGGTTTCTATTTTGTGCAGATGTGTCAAAACAGTAAGTAAACACAGGAAATTGCACAACTTATTGGTGGAAATACTATTAAATATCAAATTTACAGAGTTTGAAAAAGCAATGAGACCAAAGATGTTTCATGAAAATGGTTGACTGAAGATTGGTCATTACAAAAATGAAATCTGATTCCCTGAGAAGACATAAACTAAGAAATTACTACCAAATAAGTAGTAATCTAGAAAAAAAGTATTGTGAGAAAACAGGTAACTAAGAATTAGTCATTTGCACTTTAAAATTTTATGGAACAACAGAAAAAGAAGCTTGGCCATTGGAAAAGTTTGCGTGGGATTGACCATCAATACAGAGGAAACAGCTGAGGATGATCTTAAAGTAAAGGAAAGAAATGACAGTAGAGAAAAAATTTCAACAGTGTTAAATGTGCAGTCCAGTTTAAGTAAAATAAGATTAGTAATATTGTATTCACTTGTTTGATCAAATACTTCATTAGAGACCTTTCGTACAGTAATTCTTTTGGGTTTAGGGGCAGATGGAATATTGCTATGAGTCGAGAAGTGAATATTGCATTACAGTGCAGACATAGCAAGTATAGAATATTTAATAAAATTCCTCTGAAGAAATACTGAAAGAGAGTTTGGTGGCTAAAGGACGATATGGTTATTGTCTGTGTGTATGTAAAGGGAATTAATTGTTTTTGTTTAAAAAATAAGTAAATTTTAACTTATAAGCAAAATAGGAAAGGTATCTAAAATTATGCTAATATTATTAAAAGCAAATTAGTATAAAAAGTAAAATAAAAGTATCTAAAAGTACCTTGCTAAAGTAAGTAAAAATATTCACAACTTTTTATTTTACAGTTTAAAGAGAATTAGACAATTTTATGTCATACAATGCATCTTCAGCTTTTAAGTACATGAAGTGATGGCAATATAACTCACTTGATGAATTCAGTAAGTACTTTTTTGGTATCTTGAGAGAGTATACAGAAGAACTATCTTACTGACTCTGTAACTGTGGCAAGATACAAAAGTGTTTACCTCTTGAAATGTAAGTTGCTGCTGAATTTGCTTTGTTGAGTTCTCAATGAGGTGGACTACCTTAGTGAGCACTTAAATACCATATGGTTTCATAACGTTGACAAGTACAACAGCTTGACGATTTTAATCCCAGTTCATCAAAGGAATCATGATATTACATGAAGTGAATGAATTAGGCTTTTTTATATTGATTGAATGTTTAGGAAAGTTCATTTAAAGGAAAATAAACTCTGATTTACAGTTTAATCCACAGCATAACAAAATATCGAGTCATGGATAGTTGCTTTACTGGTTATCTGAGTATAAAATTGTAAAGAACTGTACCCTGAGGAATTACAAGTAAGATTCCTTCCTTTATTTTAATTTTATAGGTAAGTGTTATGACTTTAAAGTTAAGGAGACTTTTATGTTTTTATGATATATTGTGTATATATTGGATAATTCATTTATTGTATTCATGAAACTTTGTGTAATTATTAGTTTCAGCTTCCAGCTAAGTCATAAACTCCAGTATTACCACCTGCAGCCTGATGTCTAAGCATCAATTGAGAGATTCTCTCCAGCCCCCTTTAAAAAAAGGTGTTTATCATATATTGTTAACTAACACTTGTGCTATGAAGTTGCAGGGCTTTGACTCCTAGGTACACATACCTCATCTAAAAAGGAACACTGATCCGTACTGAATGTTAAATGTCAACACTGGCATCTGGCACCAAATTCAAGTTCACCAAAACCCTGTCTTCAGACCTGGGAGATGACAGTAAAAGTAACTTGCTTTCGTAGGACACTGGGCCAGGCTTGTATATGAAGGCATACTCATTTAATATGCCAGGCACGGTGCCTCACGCCTGTAATCCCAGTGCTTTAGGAGGCTGAGGCAGGAGAATTACTTGAGGTCAGGAGTTTGAGACCAGCTTGGGCAACATAATGAGACCACGCCTCTACAAAAATTTTTTCTTTAAAATTAGCCAGGCATGGTTGTATGTGCCTGTAGCTCCAGCTGCTTGAGGGGCTGAGCTGGGAGCATGACTGGAACACAGAAATTTGAGGCTAGAGTGAGCCATCATCATGCCACGGCACTCCAGCCTATGCAAAAAAGCAAGACCCTGTATCAAAACAAAACTCATTTAATACATTTTCCTCTATATAAAGTAATATAATTTGTTCTATGCCTTAATACTGAATAATTTAAATGTTTAGCTACCCACGACCTTCCTTGTTTTTTCTTTTTTTTTTTTTTTTTGAGACGGAGTCTCGCTCTGTCGCCCAGGCTGGCCATTCTCCTGCCTCAGCCTCCCGAGTAGCTGGGACTACAGGCGCCCGCTACCATGCCCGGCTAATTTTTTTTTTTTTTTGTATTTTTAGTAGAGACGGGGTTTCACCGTGTTAGCCAGGATGGTCTCGATCTCCTGACCTCATGATCCGCCCGCCTCGGCCTCCCAAAGTGCTGGGATTACAGGCGTGAGCCACCGCGCCCGGCCTCCTTGTTTTTTCATTATCAGACCTGGGCAGGGTTTATGTCCTTTTTGTTTAAAACATTGGTAAGTCTATCTGTAGCTTACAAAATTGGGTAAAACAACAAAGATTACCTTTCTCTCTCTACCTGATATCTTCAAAATTTAAAAACCATTTCGAATCCCACTGGGCCTGGACTATTCTCATTGCTAACGCCCTGCTGCTAGAACTATATAGGCAACTTCTCAGACTCAATTGCAAAAGAGGTGGGCATGTGAGATTTTAAGGGTCGGTTTTGAGAGATAAAATTAATTTAGATCCTCTAAATCAAGGAGGCACACAAATACCTACACATAGAAACAAAATAAAGGGCTTTGCCACCTGAGTCCTTACTTGGCTGCTAATACCCACCTACATGATACATACCATTTGGTATATGCGAAAGGGCCATTTTTGTCGGGAGGGACAACAAAATAACACTGTAGAATTACATGACTTATCCTGTAACAAAATCTCTTTTTTTAAAACTTTTCTTTTAAGTTTAGGGCTACAAGTGCAGGTTTGTTATATAGGTAAACTTGTGTCATGGGGTTTGTTCTACAGATTATTTCATCACTCAGGTATTAAACCTAGTCCTAATAATAGCTAAATTAGTTATTTTTCCTGATCTGCCCTCTCCTCCCACCCTCCACCGTCCAAAAGGTTCCAGTGTGTGTTGTTCCCCTCATTGTGTTCACGTGTTCTCATCATTTAGTTCCCACTTATAAATGAGAAGATGCTGTTTGGTTTTCTATTCCTGCATTAGTTTGCTGAGAATAACGGCTTCCAGCTCTATCCATGTCCCTGCAAAGGACATGCTCTCTTTCTTTTTCATGGCTGCCTAGTATTCCACTGTGTATGTATATCACATTTTCTTTATCCAGTCTGTCATTTTCTTATCCAGTCTGTCATTGTGTATACGTACCATATTTTCCTTATCCAGGCTATCACTGACCTATCATTTAGGTTGATTCCATATATTTGCTATTGTGAACAGTGCTGCAATAAATATACACATGTGTGTGTCTTCATAAGAGAATGATTTATATTCTTTTCTTTACATACCCAGTAATGGGATTGCTGGGTCAAGTGGTATTTGAGGTTTGGGTCAAAAGTCTTCAGCTCTTTGAGGAACTGCCACACTATCTTCCACAATGGTTGAACTAATTTACACTCCCTCCAACACTGTATTAGCATTCCTTTTTCTCTACAACCTCACCAGAGTCTGTGATTTTTTGACATTTTAATAATATCCATTCTGATTGGTGTGAGATGGTATCTCATTGTGGTTGTGATTTGCATTTCTCTAATGATTGGTGATGTTAAGCTTTTTTCATATGATTGTTGGTCACATGTATGTCTTCTTTTGAAAAGTGTCTGTTTATGTCCTTTGCCCACTTTTTTATGGGGTTGTTTGTTTTTTTTCTTGTAATTGTTTAATTTCCTTATAGATACTGGATATCAGACCTTTGTCGAATGCAAAGTCTACAAAAAATTTCTCCCATTCTGTAGGTTGTCTATTTCCTCTGTTGATTGTTTCTTTTGCTGTGCAGAAGATCATTAGTTTAATCAAATCCCATTTATCAATTTTTGCTTTTGTTGCAATTGCTTTTGGCATATTTGTCATAAAATCTTCACACATGCTGTGTCCTAAATGGTGTTGCCTAGGTTGTCTTCCAGGGTTTTTATACTTTTGGGTTTTACATTTAAGTCTTTAATCCATCTTGAGTTAACTTTTGTATATGGTGTACGGAAAAGACCCAGTTTGAATCTTCTGCATTTTGTTAGCCAGCTATCTCAGCACCATTTATTGAATAGGGAATCTTTTCCTCATTCCTTGTTTTTCGCCAGGAAAATAACCTCTTTTTCTCCTCCAAATACCACTGTATGGTGTAACAGAAAAGTGGTGGGGAAGAACTTGTTGACTATCGTAAACAAGTTCTATGACAATTTAGGTACTGAGCATCAAGCATTTCTCAAAATTGATTTATACGCTCCTCAGGATGTCACACCTATAGACACCAATTGACCAGAAGAGAAATTAAATTTGATGGAGTCTGATTTAATGTTGGTGCTTGATATGGTTTGGCTGTGTCCTCACCCAAATCTCATCTTCAATTGTAGTTCCCATAATCCCCACGTGTTGTCCGAGGGACCCAGCGGGAGGTAGTTGAATCATGGGGGCGGTTACCTCCATGCTGTTCTAATGAGAGTGAATTCTCACAAGACATGATGGTTTTATAAACAGCTTTTACCCACTTCTCTCTGCACTTCTCCTTGCTGCTGCCATGGGAAGAAGGATATGGTTTCTTCTCTTTCCTCCATGATTGTAAGTTTCCTGAGGCCTCCCAAGCCCTGTGGAATCGTGTGCCAGTTAAACCCCTTCCTTTATAAATTACACAGTCTGCGGTATTTCTTCATAGCAGAGTGAGAATGGACTAATACTGTGCTACGGTTCTCAAATAAGCAAATGACCTTGCTAAGGAAGGCAAACATATTGTATGTCTGATTAAAGATATGATGTTACATTCAGGGGATTTTTCTTTTGTTTTGGCTGGTTAGGTTGTTTACTGTCCTCCAGTTCTACCTACGACTTTCTTGAACACCAAATATTCACTATTTTTATGATGCTTATCATTATATTATTGTTATCTATCTCTCATAAATGTCATGATTGATTCAAAAAATTAAAAAAAAAACACGGAAGGCCTAGATCAAGATAGCTTGCATAGTAGATCTGAGCCAAGTTTTTTTTTTTTCAGGCTGACTTCTAGACCTGATTCTCTCTTGCCTCTTAAATAATTAGCTATTAAACAAGGTCAGACTGTGTCCTTCCCTGGGACCCAACATTGGTAATACTGAAACTATTGACATCCATTTGACTACTGTAAGAATGAGCCTTCCTAGCGTCATAGTACTCCCTGCCATTTGTTGGCTTGCACATGCAATTTATGGAATAATTTTTGGCCAAGAGAGGAAACTCAAGACTAAACTCTGATCTTCTTTTTCTCTCCCTCTGTATTAGCCCATTTTCATGCCCAAGACTGGGCAATTTGCAAAAGAAAGAGGTTTAATTGTACTTACAGTTTCATGTGACTGGGGAAGCCTCACAATCATGGCAGAAGGCAAGGAGGAGCAAGTCATGTCTTACATGGATGGCAGCAGGCAAAGAAAGAAAACTTGTGTAGGGCAACTCCTCTTTTTAAAACCATCAGATCTCATAAGACTTATTCACCATCATGAGAACAGCATGGGAAAGACTTGCCCCCATGATTCAATTACCTCCCACTGGGTCCCTCCCACAACATGTGGGAATTCAAGATGAGATTTAGGTGGGGACACAGCCAAACCATATTATTCTTTTGCCCAAATACCTATCTAACAGGCCTGGGAAGTCATTCACTACAAGCCGTAAAAATCACATCATATGGGTTATTTAATGCTATATAATATGGCTTTACTTTCCAACCTGATTCAGGCATATCACATGACAGATAAATAAAAAAATCAAAATATTTTACCCCATATGTTTCTTTGGCGTATTTTGAAATGGCCCTGCAAAGACATATTTCGTGGGGGAAAATTTGCTTCTATAATGTATCTCTATTAACATAACTAACTCTTTCCCTTTTCAGGCCATCCCAATAATGAAGAGATTAACTGAGAGTCTAGCACATTTGAAGGTTTGAATAGGACCTAAGAGACTTCATCTACATAATAAGAAACTTGGTCTCCACAACCTCTTTTTAACCCAGACACTCCTTTATATTGATTCCATATTTTTAGGTAATAACTCTTCCAATAGAAACTTGCCCAAAAAGAAACCTTTGAATTCACCTATGACCTGTATGCCCCTACTTAGAGGTTTCCTGCTTTTCTAGACTGAACAAGTGTATACCTCACATGTATTGGTTTATGTCTTATTTCTGTCTAAAACATATAAAACCATGCATCAATCCAACCACCTTGGGTGGATGCTCTCAGGACCTCTTGAGACTGTGCTCCAGGCCATGGTCACTCATATCTGGCTCAGAACAAATCTTTTCAAATATTAAAAAATAGCATGATCATTCCTAAATAAATATGTGGAATACCTTTTAAACAATATCTATCGTTATCATTACGATTCCAACATTTCTTTGTTATATGTGTCACATCTCAAAAAAATTGAGTCAAGTGGTCAAAATAGTTGAAAGAAAACAAGAAAGCCAAAGTAAATTGGGGAACTTAACTATTTTATTTATAATGTATAGCAAGATGACATTTAATATCAATTATCATGATCATTCCCAAATAAATACGTGGAATCCCTTTTAAACAATATCTATCATGATGATTCTAACAGTACCTTGTTATATACATATGTGTAATATCTTAAAAAATTGAGTCAGGTGGTCAAAAATGTTGCAAGAAAATAAGAAATCCAAAATAAAGAGGGGAACTTAACTTTTAATTAAAATTTATAGCAAGATGACATTTCATATCAATAGATACCGAACTTCATGTGTGTGTGATAAATCCTATTTCATCACAAACTAAGAATAAAATTCACCATATTGTAAAAATTTATATTACACATGTAAAGACAAAAATTTATATTACACATGTTAAATCTTATTTATAAAATTGACTGGATTAACCAAATAATAAAAATATGTAAAGATGAAAAACTATTTTAATGGTAATAAATTTGAGTGCGATTCAATTATAGAAGCTTCCAGCTAAATACAGCATCAAAAAAAGACAAGCAAAGGAACTAGATGTAGGCACAAATTTTGTCACATGACAATGGTGAGCAACCGTTAAATGAGCCCAATATAAAATGTAAAGGAATTTTAGAAACTCCTATTTTTAAGGAGATATAACTTTTTGTGTAAATAACTTTATTCTGAAATCGAAAGCCCACATGATTGTGTTCATTATGAAAATTTGCCAGGATACCAGGTTCCCACACAGAGGTAACTGCATGTGATCACTACAAAGGGTGCTATTGCCCTGTCCTGAGAAATAATTCTCTCCTCCTTTAGGAATAGCAAAAGATAAAAGTCATTCTTTTCTACACTCTCCATTTCATTTTGATTTTTACCTTCTATGAATTTATATAGCACTTATCTCTAATGCTCTTTTTAAAATTTAATCATATATGATTTTGTATAATTCTCAGAAGTTTTATGTGTTTGTTCCTTCTTCCAATTTTTGAAAGAAATGGTCATATTATCTCTTTCTACAGAAAACAGTGATGAAGATACATTAGTTTTCTATGCAGAAGCATAGATATCTCATTTTTGAATTCAAAAGGATACATTTTTAAGCCCAAATAGAAAGAAACCTTAAGTAAAAGCACTATCATTGAGCTTTCTGTCCTGTTAAGTAACCCGTTATTGGGGGTAAAAAGTCAAGATATGTCTAAATATACGAAAATACATTATTTTGTTTTCCTTTTACTTGTCTTTCTCATTTTGTTTACTTTCAAACTTAGAAGAACGTGGTGGCTACTAAAATAGTGTAGAAAGTTTGCAGAAGTCTTGTGATTGACACATTATTATTTAAGTAAAAACCAAATTCCAGACAACTTTTAGGTTTTGAGAAATTTCACGTTATCTAATATGGGAAAGGAAGCATTAAAAGAGCAAATGTTTAGCTCCAGAATTTTTGGAACTGCTTACAATCATGGTAGATGAATAAAGGCTAATAGAATATATCAGACAAATGTGGGTTTTTCCTCTTTGCAAGATGCAATGCGTTTCAAAATATTTTGTAAGACAACTGTCTAGAGACAAGTGTACATGTAGAACAGACATTAGTAAGTCTAAAACCCAAAAAAATTAAAAAGTAATTTTAATTATAAAAGTACTTTAGAAAAATGAATAAGATAGGAAGCACCAAATCAGCATGAAATACCTAGTAGCAACAAAGTGGTATGAAAATAGATTATGAGGTACATTCATTTTGTGATTTCATTTTTAATGCACCATTATCCACCATTTTTATAAGGTGATAGTAACTACCAAAGTGAAATTGACTAATGTTTTGAATCCTTTCCTCATTTATTATGGTTCACCTGGCAGATAGCTAAGTACATTAAATTCACTTGTGATGGCCTCCTTTGCTAACATTTTAAAATAGTCATTGTAACTGATAATACCTAACACTATAGCTTATATCAGTCATATTCTGCATTAACTTTAACCTTTCTTACAACCCATTGATTAGATTATAAAAAGTAAAAAAAATGCATGCAAGTCTTATGTTGTATTATCACATATAATCTAAAGGGTCTTACATGCATGTATCCTAGAGGAAAGTATATGGCTACATTAGGTCTAGTAATACATTAATAAGAACCGTTAAAGAATATGAGTATTTACTGCAAAAGTTTCTGCATTATAAAATATGCAATAAATGGTAATAATTTTCAAAATATATCAAACAGCAATAACTGTTTTTAAAATAGGTATCTTTAATAGGCGTCTGTTTAAAATATTCCTCTTTTCATTTCTAAAATATGATTGGGGAAGAAGGAAAACTGTATAGCTATTTAAGCCCGAAGGTCCACACACCCCTACCCTCACACACGTGCACACACACAAACACCAGTAAATATGAAACCAACTGAAACTCATTTACAACTAAGCCATGATATTCCACATCAAATGAAATATTTTTTTTAGCCCAATACAAGAGCCAACTATAAGCAGAACTCCCCATAGGCTTTATTAGCTGAATTCATGTCTGAATCTTCCCCTTTGCTCTTTTCCCTCTCCATGGAGCTGCTTTGATGAAGGGTTTCATTTACATACTCAAAAATTCCTGTGGCTCAGTTCTATGTTCAGAACAGCTCACTGGGAATGGGCTAGAAGTACAGAACATATGAACAGAGAAACAATTAAGAATGAAAAACAAGCTCAAACTCAGCTAAAATCTGGCTTGAACACTAATTGGAAGGAACATACACACCTGCTCACATGCACCCATACACACACTCACAACACTTCTCCTTCAGGGCATGAGCAAATTTCTCCCAGTAACATTTCTCATTTGATCCACAGGAAAATTGGGATTTGGTGTTACCTGTCTCTACGCTGGATTTGAGGAAAGAAACTTCAAATCAGCCATGCAAACTAACTGTGGGCCAACATTAAATAAGCCACACAGCAGGTTGCGAGATCTAATTTATCCATATTCCCCAGTTAATTTATCCTCTAAGGCATTTCACAAAATCAATTTCATTATGACATTTTATTTCACGTGGAGTAAAGAGAGGCTTAGAGTTTTATGTAGCATCACTAAACTTTTAATGTAAAAAAATTGTGAGAAAATATTACTATATCATGATCAATAATACTTTGCAACTTTGTGGCACGCATTCTATTTATTACTAATAAGTCATTATTAATAATTTATTATTTCCATTATTAATAATAGCATACAGAGCAAAGTGTCTGCTTATGAATGCCAGCAGTGCCTCCATTTGAAAAGTGCAATCTTCTGTTAACAATGAGTCCTGTGAATGAGCACTTCCTTCTACTAGGTTAAGTACGATTTTCTAAAGAACCAAATTACTCCCCCTACTCTTTCCTCTGTCCACAGTCAGAACCACTTTGGAAATGACCACAACCAGTTCCATTCTCCCAACCGTGAATATCATCTTCTTCATATGTTCTACTTGCTCAGTAGAGATCCTGCCTCAGCCTAGAAAGTCCCATGTAATAACACAAATTTTGGTTATGCTTTTACTGAAAGACTACCTAACTTACAATCGTAAAGAAGATATATTTGATTTGGTTGGATTTTTCATGTAAATACACTGACAAAGAGGACCAGTAACCTTCAGCATTTCACTTTTCCAGCATGAAAGGACACTTGCACTGAAAGGGTTTGTGTCATGTTGTTGATTCTGTGCCAGTGAGGTTCAGATTGATCTCAGCACATTCTGTGCCTTTATCTTAACCAGCGGCAATGCTCTTTGAAAATCCCAGAATATGTCTAAGTCACTGTGAGTCCTAAGCTTTATTCTATTAACCTTTAATGAAATCAATGAATCAAAAACTTCTGAAATTATTGTCACAAAGAAACCATTGTGTAACTAAAGCTGTTATGGATACATGCATTATTTTTGTTGGCAAAAAGAAACGTAATTTTGTCTTTGTATATCCTTAGCATCTGAATATTTAATTATTTAATAGATATACAAGAAGATATTTATGATTAAGCCATCTGGATCTAAAATGTGACCTAAAATACTATTTTTTTTTTCTCCTAGGGCCTCTTCTTTTCAAGTTTTTAAAATAATTTTCCAATAATGCATTTTATCAAGACATACTCTGAAAAGTTGATGTTTGAATCAATCTTACTTATGAAATAACCAGAGCCAAAATTCATCCATCCTTGGTACTTGGTATTAGAAAGTGATTATTAAATATAAGTTTAAAAATATTGTTGGGCAAATATACTATCCAGTTATCTTGTTGGGGATTGCTTCTTTAACATGGAGATCAGTTTACATGAGCTTCCTGTTCTGCCATCTTTAGTGGTACCTTTCTTGCTTAAGATTAAACCCTATATGTTGCAGTTTTAAGTTATTTTATATATGTTTTATTTAAAACTTTATACAGGGCCAGATGCGGTGGCTCATGCCTGTAATCGCAGAATGTTGGGAAGCTGAGGCGAGCAGATCGCCTGAGGTCAGGAGTTTGAGACCAGCCTGGCCAACACGGAGAAACCCCGTCTCTACTAAAAACACAAAAACTAGCTGGGCATGGTGGCACGCGCCTGTAAACCCAGCTACTGAGGCAGGAGAAGCAATTGAACCCGGGAGGCGGAGGTTGCAGTGAGTTGAGATGGCACCACTGCACTCCAGCCTGAGCAACAGAGTGAGACTTCCGTCTCAAAAAATAACAATAATAAAATAAAATAAAATAAATCTAGATTCACAATGGTTGATTTTCAGTTCAACTTGCAAAAAATCCTACTATTCATTCATACATCCACAAAAGTTTCACCATTTTCTTAATTATCATCAATGTATCAGTCGGAGCTCAGTCAAAAAAGCAGAGACAGTATAAGTAAAAATGAGAATTGTTATAGAAATTAAACCTTTCATAACAAGGAGATAAGTCGTGGAAATGAAGTAGCTGCTGTAATGAATGAAAGCACATTGTGCTGTAGTATTATACAGAATAGGCTTCAAATAAGTATGTTGAGTAATAAAGTACTTATGTCAGCAATATTTAAATAAACATTGGGAGGAAATAGAACCTGAGTAACAACTTAGATGTATACAAAATATGCTCTCTTTTTTTCGAGACAGAGTCTCACTCTGTAGCCCAGGCTGGAGTAGAGTGGTGTGATCTCCATTCACCAAAATCTCTGCCCCCTGGGTTCAAGCAGTTCTCCTGCCTCAGCCACCTGAGTAGCTGGGATTACAGGCTTGTGCCACCACATCTGGTGAATTTTTGCCTTTTTAGTAGAGACGGGTTTTCACCATGTTGGCCAGGCTGGTCTGGAACTCCTGGCCTCAAGTGATCTGCCTACCGCGGCCTCCCAAAGTCCTGGGATTACAGGTATGAGCCACTGCATCCAGCCAAAATATGCTCTCTTCCTGTTGTATTCTCTTTTCAGATAACTTACCAAGCAGTAGGAAGACTAGAGGAAATAAAGCCCCAACAGACAGAGTTTTCTTGTTCTTTCTCTCATCAGTTTTGTTTCCCACCAAGAATCTCCTCACAGTTTCCTTGAAGGATAGGTGGGCATGCATTTTGCACATTGAAAAATATGTGGATATGTATTCTGCACGTGTAAGATGTTAAGATTCTGCATAATAAGATGTTATTATGCGTCACATCTACAATTCAGTCTGGAGAACACAAGCTAAAAGAACGGGATTTTGGTTTATTTCATTTTGTTTTGCTCTGTTCTGTTTTGTTTTTGAGGCGAGGTGAATGTGAGGCATGAAGGTAGTTGCTTTTAATGCACTGGACTTATTGGTGAAAACTTTTACCACTATAATATTGTTAAATGCCTTAAAACACATTGCAGATTATTTTATGAATGTATCTGTTTGATTTTTTTAACAGTGAATTTTTTCAGGTCAGAAGGAGTGATGGACATCATTTCTTTAATTATAGATAGCACTGTTTCCTGCACCCAGGAAATAACTTGGATATCAAAAGCATCTTCAGTACAAAGTTCAACATTTCTGTTTGCTTCTTCCTGTACATTTTTAAAGCTGGTTTCTAGGTTTCTGGAATAAAATAAAAGTATGTCAAGGCAACAAAATCCTGACAAGCAGTCTGAACTAAGCTTCAGATGAGTTCACTGAGCTAATACTTATAAAACTCACTTACACCTACATAAAAAATATGTTATTTACTTTTTAAAATTTTCAGTTATATTTCTAATTTGAAATATAAATTATGCAACTGGATACTAATATGATATTTCTAATCACTCTTTAACTTTGCCAATAAAAAAGAAACAATTTAAACTATATCTGTGTCTTCAAATCTAAAAATAATACTTCCTAAGGAACATTGTTAGGACATCATTACAAAGACATTACAAAGACCAAGGAACTTCAGTCTAGCCCAATGGTAATTTTAAGTGACTAGTCAATAAATATTTTGCCTAGTTGAGATTTTTTCAATGATCTCTTGCTACTTAGTATATACAAGCCAGGAATTGGTCTTTCAAAGAATCCAACTGTCTTCACAAGTCTTATTTTGCAACATTTTCCAACTCCATGACATTAATTCGTAATTATAGTCAAAGTTTTATTGCCTAAATTCAGCACCATTTCATCATAGAATGCAAGAAATCAACAATATAATATGGTAATACAGCAAAGAAGAAAGTATAGTACAATGATATTCACCATATAAAAGACATATGCTTCAGAATCTGTATTTATTCAAGGATAATAAATACAAAATACACTTGATTGGAGACGTTGGGAAATTTACAGACTGAGAAAGTAGCTGGCCAATGAAAGGCAGTCCTGCCAACTCATAAGATGATAAAGCACAAAAAATTGACTATGAGCCTGTCAAGGCAGCAAAGGCTTGATGAACTAATATTTTAAAGAGAAACAAACAAACATATATAGAAGTATGTTGTGCATTCTTTGCTTCTGTTATATGCCAATCATTTATGTATCCATAGTCTTCCCAGAAATGGTGGCTAAGAAATATAAGAAAATGTAATGGAATTTTTGGAAGTCTCACCTTGCTGGGGAGAGGAATAATTGAGTTCAAGAACATATGAAAAGCAGAGGCAGTGGTAAACACCATATATTCTCTGTTGAGATTCTTTAAGGATTGCATGCTACTAGTGAGGGCCAATCAGAAAAAGAATCAGTCTTTAAAAATTGAAACACGTTGAGGGCTCAGTTTCTGACTGAATTGAGATCGGCCTGCTATTATATATGCCTATTAAAGCATGGGGTTAATCTTACCTTAAGAAAAAATATCCTCTACTATCTCTATAATTTCTTATAGAAAATTTCTGGGCATTCCATTAAAAAGTTGTCAACAATCAGTACCTACAAATTAGACAATATAAGCAGAGCTGTATAAGACCCAGATCTTAAGAGTTATCAGATATGGACTTTAAAATAGCTTTGATAAACGTTTTCAGCAGAAATAGAAAACAGTATATAAATTTTGCCAGCGAACAGGGAGTCTTATCAAAAAAATAAATCAAATCAAAGTCTTTGAAATCCTAGATATTAAAAATAAAGTGATTGAAATGAATTACAGAATATTTTACACAGGTGAGCAGAGTATTAGTTGAATGGAAAAAGATCAGTAGACTGAAGCAGAGATTTTTAAAAGAAGAAAAAAAACTATGAGATATAGAAATTATGCTGCAAAGATCTAATATGTATCTAATTAGAGTCCCAGACTGGAAAGAGATTAAAAAAAAAAAACAGGTCATAAGTATTGATGAGATATCTTGTCAGAGATACGAAAATCACTGTATCTTCACCACAAGAAAAATAGATACAAAGATAATCTCACTTAGATATTGCAATATAGCTACTAAAAATAAAAGCCAATATAAAATGCCAAACAGCACCAGAGAAAAAGACATATTAACAACAAAAGAATAAACAATTAGACTGACATTTGAATTTCAACAGTAATTATGCAAGTCAGAATATAATGAATGGCATAATTAATGTAATGAAAACATTTAACTGTCCACCCATAATGCCATAAACATTGAACATATTCCTCAAGATGGAAAAATTAACTAAATGCAGGAAAGAATTAACAACAATAAGAAGGGTAAATATGTAATATATGGTAAGTCTAATTCTAAAGATGTTGAGTTTATAATATTATATTATGGGCTATTATGTACAAAAATTTAAAATAAGTGGAAAAACACTAGTAAGACACAAATTATTAAAAATGTCACAAGAAAAAATAGAACTTTGATTAACTATATATATTAAATATGTAATTAAGTGTTTCTGAAATTTATCTTCCACCTTTTGGCGTACAGTCATCTAGCAAATTATATAAAATAGTATCTCCTTCCTGCTCACCAGGTCCAATAAGATTAATAGCATCAACGTAATGGGCCAGGATGGTATTCTATGAAAATAAAAAGGTGTTCAGGGTACCCGTGTACTAGATTATAACATAAAGTTAGAGAATTGATATACTGCTAAGGTAATAGGAGGGTGGAGATATATTGCTGGCCTCATTAGCTGAAAATGAATTGCTTTTGGTGGCATTTTTGAAAAAGGTACAGAGAAAAAGTATTCCCCAGATCAATAATCAAATGTCATGAGATTTATTGATTTACTCCTACAATGAAACCACAATTGGAGCAGCAACTACGACTGGGGTCACCACCTGATTAAGTTTACAAAAATCCTCTTTCATTCTCTGACATCAGGCTGTCTTCTGCAGAGGCCAAATAGGCTAATTAAAGCAGAATATGATGGGGAACTCCACTTCTTCCTCCTACAAATCCTTGATGGTGGCCCTCATCCCTGTACTCCCTCCAGGAAAGTGGTATTTCTTTGGTTTACCTGTTTTTTGAGTTGAAGCAATTCTTGTGGCTTCCACTTATTCTCTCCTGTCAGGACTACAGAATTTCTCTTTCCAGCCAGGATAAAAAGATTCATAGAGAAGAAAATTTAAGGAGACACCCACACTCAGAGTTATGCCTGTGCCTCCCTACATTGTGTGCTCCAGGCTCCTCTTTTACCTTGCCCTAGTCCTAGCCCTTCATAAAGTCTTTATCCCATAGTTATTCCATGGACTAGCCTTCCATTTTAGTTCTACAGACACCACAATCGACTTGCTAACACAAAAGTTCTCTGCAAGTAATTTCTTTTTGTTTTTACTATTTTGAATTTGCTATTCATTAAGGTATTGATAATCCCCTTATCTTTGGTGACTGTGATCACAGTTGGCCCTTTTCACCCAGTGATCCCATCAATAATTAATAATAATTATTAACTTTACTAAAATATTCATGTCAGATTAAAGTTTTAAAATCAATAGCCACAGGCCACAGTTCTTTTCTGGTACTCATTGCACAAGTATGAATTTGTCTACAACAAAGAATCAAGAAGAAAAAATACCACATGCTTAATATTTAACCAAAGATTCACCAATCTGTACAATCTGGGGAAAAAAAATTTTGATGCGTCTTGCTGAAAAACCTGAATTAAGAATCATTTTGAAAGCATATTGTCTTTATCTTAATTTTGTCCTTACATTAAACAAAATAATTAGAAAAATCATACTACTCTGCTAATTGCTACTGATCCAGAGTGTCTTAATTACAAGTAAATATGTTTATTTTTCTATTATCAGGATAATTTTTCATATTTTATTTTATTATATTGTTTTCAAAATGTAAATTATAAATTGCACTGCCCATACACACACACTTAAAACAACACAGTTGCATATGGTATACAGGAAATGACCACCTTTAATGGAGTTTGGGCACACATGGATACATACTTTTATATAGTTAAATTATAAAAACAGAAATGTCAGTGGCTGCAACTTTAATTAAACATATGGAAATGTTGTCCTTAGAGTAAAATTTTCTACTAAAGCTGTTTTCCTGCCAACTTTTTTATGATTTATTTTCCAACATTTTGTTAAATGAATATTTTTATGAAAAAAAAGTTGTAAGAATAACTCCACAATGAATCTCTGTAGCTTTAAAGACTTTGCTAATTAAGTCTGACATTCAAATTTAAAATAATATTTTTCTGGAATTACCTAAAAATATTAAACCACATGTATTTATCTAAACTTAAAATAACATTTTCTGGAATTATCTAAAAATATTAAACCACATTGTGATGGTTAATATTATGTGTCAACTTGATTGGATTGATTGATGCAAAGTGTTGATCTTGGGTGTGTCTGTGAGGGTGTTGCCAAAGGAGATTAACATTTCAGTCATTGGACTGGGAAAGGCAGACCCACCCTCAGCCTAGGTGGGCACAATCTAATCAGCTGCCTGTGAGGCCAGAATAAAAGCAAGCAGAAGAACGTGGGAAGACTAGACTGGTTTAGTCTTCTGGCCTAAATCTTTCTCCCGTGCTGGGTACTTCCTGCCCTCGAACATCAGACTCCAAGTTCTTCAGCTTTGGGACTCGGACTGGCTTCCTTGCTCCTCAGCTCACAGATGACCTATTGTGGGACATCGCCTTGTGATCGTGTGAGTCAATACCCCTTAATAAACTCCCCTTTATATACACATCTATCCTATTAGTTCTGTAATTTCAAATAATATTTTCATGAATTATCTAAAAATATTAATTCACATATATTTACACTGTAAGTGCATCTGGCTTTTAAATTTAAGTTTATACATTAAATATATTACTCATAATATTAGGTACAAATTTATTGAGAATGTATCTTGTGATTAATTTAGTAACTTTCACCATAGTTATTCATAACTTGAAAATTGTCAGAATGTTGACATTACATAAGCAAAGCATTGATTAAAACGCAAACTTGCAAACTTTTATCAATATATCCATGCAGGTAGTTCATATAGTCACAAAGTTAAATGATACATCATTTTTACTGCCTTAAAATATGTATTTAATATAATAGAGACATGATCCCCGTTTTGCTCATATTCTATAGGAAAGAAAGAAAAGAAAGAAAGAGAGAGAGAGAAAGAGAGAATGGGAGGAAGGGAGGAAGGGAGAGGAGAAGGAAGAAAGGGAGGGAAGGAGGGAGTGGGAGGAGGAGGAAGGAAGGGAAGGAGGGAGGGGGAGGAGGAGGAAGGAAGCAAGGAAGGGAGGGAAGGAGGAAGGAAGGAAACAAGGAAGGAAGGAAAGAAGGAAGGAAGGGGGGAGGGAGGGGGAGGAGAAGGAAGGACAGAAGGAAAGAAGGAAGGAAGGAAAGAAGGAAGGGAGGGAGGGAGGGGGAGGAGGAGAAAGGAAGGAAGGAAGGAAGAGAAGGAGGGAGGAAGGGAGAAAGAAGAAAAGAAGGCAGAAGGAAAGAGAAGAAAATGAAGAAAGGATGTAAGGAAAGAGGGAAATAAAGAAAATTGTGGTATTTACTCCTACAGAACAATATTTAAAATCTAATGCTGGGTCAGTTTTCTCAGATTTAATGAGATGTTCCTGACATACAGGGTATGCACAATTTCCTTTCCGGCACATTAAATTACAAAATATGAAAGAAAAACCTGTGATGATTTACATTGAAACAGAAATCCAAAAACACATACAAATTCTAAAATAAAGCACTCTGAAACCATTTAAGAAAAAACTCTCATTATTTTTATTAAGTGACAATACATTTTAATGTGGCCATGAATACATTAAATAGGCATCCCCAAATCCACAGTTAACCATCAACTTGCTCGGTTAATGGAAGAAAATATATCCTAGTTAAAACATAATGCAAATTAAATACTTCCGCTATGATACAAACACAGTTTGTATATTCAGGATTGTTGAAATAGAGCAAAAACAAAAACAAAAGAAGGTAAGAGGGTATAGATCTCACAGGAGACACACATACACACACCCACACACACACACACACCACGCCTGCAGTCTCTCTAATTATATTTAGCTGGTAATCTCACCTCCAGATCTTCTCCATGAATTGTTTTAAAGTCAGTTGTCTGTTTTTAGTATTTTGGTAAAGTTTTCATGTATTAATTACAAATGACTATACATGACAAAATATGCAATTTTTCAGGGCTTCAAAACGACTTTCTTATTTATTGTTAGAAATGGGTGTGGTTATTTCAAAATAATAAGAGATCAGAAAATAGTGAACATAAGATAAAGGCCTGTTTCTGGGCTCGACAGTTGTTATCACCCCTAACAAGTCATTCTGCCCATTGGAACTTCAGTTTCTACATATAAAATAGGAGCAAAAATGCTTTTTAGTTGTCTGTCTTAAAGGGTTTCTGTGGGCCGGACCCAGTGGCTCACGTCTGTAATCCTAGCACTTTCGGAGGCTGAGGCGGGAGAATCACCAAGTCAGGAGTTGGAGACCAGCCTGGGCAACATGGTGAAACCCCATCTTTACTAAAAATATAAAAAATTAGCTTGGCGTAGTGGTGGGCGCCTGTAATCCCAGCTACTCGTGAGGGTGAGGCAGGAGAATCTCTTGAACCTGGGAGGTGGAAGTTGCAGTGAGCCAAGATCTTGCCACACTGCACTCCAGCCTGGGCAACAGAGTGAGACTCTGTCTCAAAAAAAAAAAAAAAAAAAAGGGTTTCTGTGAGAGTCAATTACTAATGCTCAAGACCCCAAACTGATATTCTGGTTCATATCCCAGGACATAGTGACGAAATTATGTGGTATTCTGAGGTCATCTTCCTGTCTAACTGTGTAGAACTCTAATTACCATTATTGCCTGACTTAATTCTTTCCTTTCTTTTCTTCTGGTTAGTCAAAGACACTATGTCGTTTTTTTCCCCTGTTTTTCTTTAGTATCTATTTGGAAAATGTGTTTGACACATAATTACATTTTCCAACTACTATGTTCAGTGCATATTACTTGTTACCTCTTGAGAGAATTCAGGCTATATCTTATACTCATTTTCTATTCCTTGTAGCTCAAGGGTACGCTAGGCACCCACTCACAATAAATATAGACAGAACTGAATTAAATAGTGTATTTTAGTAGTAGATATTTTACACAACATAAATGCTGACACGGTTTTACATTAAAAATTATTCCATGTATTTAGTATTAATTAAAACTGATTCTATATTCTAATATACTAACAATATTAATACCATGAACATTTTTTGCTAAAGTCTGCCTGGAGACAATTCCGTATGGGTCTCACATTTCTGCCTATCTTTTGAGCAGAGGCACTGGCTGCATTTTTCTGCACTATCTTCCAATGATGTTTGTGTAGTGAAAGCCTTTGAAGATCAAAATAAGGTTTCTCTTTGGGGAAGCATGCTTATTGCTGATTATAATTTTTTTCTTTTAAATTAGGTTTTCTAAGCTTAGGTTTTCTCTTTGTCACAGAATCCCCTGCCAGCCTCGTCTTCTTTATATCACCCTGGGGAAGAATAATAAATTATCATTTGTTTCTATCCCAGGAGTCTCTTATATAGCATCAGTATCAACAAAACTGTGACAACCTATCTTATTAGCTTGTAAGTAGGGTCAAAATATGCAGCCTTTCACAGCCCTTGACAAAGTCTGTATTCTTAAGCCACTTCTTAGTACAAAGGATCAGAAAATTTTAAGATAGGGTAGAACACTTAGAACTCAGTTTTAGAACTCTCCCATATCATAAATGAAAATCATGTATTAGAAATTAACTGACTTTCTGAAGTTCACTGCATGTTAATGGAAGGGCATAGACCAAACCCTAGAATTTGTAATTACTATGAATGGCATTTTTCCAAACTGTTACAGAATGATATCTAATAATACACATTTGAACTTCATGAATACCACTCTATATATTAGCTTCTTTTCACTTTTTCGTAATGAATTCATGAACATTGTATTAGCTTCGACCATTTGATGCTGTATAACAAAAAATCTTGTCTCATTGAGTATATATATACATATATATGTATATATATATATAGACAGAGAGAGAGAGAGAAATTTGAATAAATATATATATTTAGTCTAACCTTCATGACTGTAGTGGAATAGTTGTGACTCTGATGTGTTTTCCTGGCCTTCAGCCTGATTTGGCTTAGTTCAGATTGCTCAGGCTCAACTTGGTTTCACTGGACTGAATTTGACCCTAGTTTTCTTGGCCAGGTTGAACTTTATGCATCTTCTAATGTTTATTTTACAATCCAGGCTGAAGGGGATTTCTCCATGTGAGACATGCTGTTATAATAGAGAATAACTGAATGAGTGCCTCAAACAAGCTATTTAAAACACATATCTTCTGTTAAAAAATGGCAAATGTCGTGTCTGCTTATATACTGCTATTCAGCACAGTTCACATAGCCAAGCTGCAGAGTCAATGAGATGGGCAAGCATAGAAAGGGTAAGGAGAAACAAATAATTGCAAAAATTATGCAGAAATAATAAAAACTACCATACATGCACCTAAGACTTCAAGTCCAATGTTACAGTGCTTACTCACATATATATTACATATAATATATTAATATATACTATATTTATATATAAATTCCATATGTGTTATATATATAAAATAGCCCACACATATGGGCTGACCACAGTTGTCATCCAGATACAATTGAATTTTTTTTTCTTTAAAATGGTCCTTTTTTTTCTAAATTATCCATTCTGTGTCCTAATTATAAAACTGAGGAAATATTTCTACAATGCTCTGTGTCTTATCCCTAGAAGCAACCTTTGCCAAGTGCTTTTAACCATCAGTTTATTGAGATATAATTTATGTACAGAGAAATGTATCCATTTTAATGTATATTTAGATTACTTTTTACAATTAGAGCACTGGGTAGGCTAAAAGCATGGGAAGTTCATTTTACTGAATTGCAAGCATATGTCTCTCATGTTTCTGCATGCCTTATGAGTAGAAGCAGTGCCTTTCTTTCTTCCAAACTATTTTATGAGGATAATTACACAGCAAAAGGTGTTTGTGCATTGTCTAGTATTATAAAGATAATTACCCTCTGGGCAAATGTCAAACTGATGAACTACCTATTATTAAAAAAAAATTCCAAAGCATGTGGTTCTACTCTTTTATTTCAGCCCTGTGCAGGTATCAGATTGTCCTGTTTGCCTTGCCCTGTGGATCTGTATCATGTAGAACAAGCACAAATACTGATATTCTGACTACTGTTGTTGTGATTAATAAACTGTTGTATCTGACCCAAGTTTTTCACGTTTTCTGCTATCGCCTATGAAAATATGACAGATTAGCTTGTTAGTGTGAAAGCAGGGTAAAATCTCATATACTTCACTGTTCTTTTCAACTAAAAATGTCTCTTTAAATTCATGGCTGTTCTTCTGAACAATTCACTAAAAGTGTCAATGCAGTCATAGTGATGTTAGTATGTTTTTTAAAATGTGCACTATTTCTAAAATGCTGTACTCTCCACACAGTTAAGAATTCTTTTTTTCCTCATTTTTATGCTCAGCAGATAAGCTCACCATCTATTTTTAGAAAATATAACCACTGAAAGAATCAGTTTGCTTCCTAGTACTAAATCTATCAGCCAATCTTTTCACTCTTCCTTCTATCTTTCTTTTCTCCTACATTCAAATGAAATAAATGTTTCATTTCCTCTGTTCTTCAGGTACTCTCCTTGTTCTTTCTCAAAAGCATACACATTTTCAAAAAAATCTAAATTTAGAATTCTAAATTCTAGCAATTTGAACTACAGAACAAGACGGAAATATGATTACTGAAAATTACTGTACTTTCCATTCTAGCTACTATTCTTACCTACAGAATTTTTCTTCACACTCACAGTCAGTAGGAAAAAGTGAATTAATTTGCTTTTGAATTTTATTATCTTTCATTGATTCTTCAATATTCCCTCATTATTATAAGAAAACATCCTTTCTTAACATTAATAACTTATAGAAAGCTATAACCAATTCATATCACATAATATATAATTTTTATTTCTATTAAACATTGACAGTTAACTACTGCATCTTCAGAGCCTTTCTGTTTGCATCTTTTAGATGTCAGATCATACTCATATCTGTGCTACCTCAGTGGCTGTTGTTTGGTAATATTTTTATCTTCATCTTCTCAACCATTTAATAAAGATCTTGCGATAGTTTGCTGAGTTCTCACTCGTAGGTGGGAATTGAACAATGAGAACACTTGGACACAGGAAGGGGAACATCACACACCAGGGCCTGTTGTGGGGTAGGGGGAGGGGGGAGGGATAGCATTGGGAGATATACTTAATGTAAATGACGAGTTAATGGGTGCAGCACACCAACATGGCACATGTATACATATGTAACAAACCTGCACGTCGTGCACATGTACCATAGAACTTAAAGTATAATAAAAATATATATAAAAAATAATAAAAACTTGATTTCATAAACAACAACAAAAAGACACAAAAACAAACAAAAATATCTAGAATGAGTAAGCTGAAAATAATCTTAAAGGTCTCCCAATCCTGTGATTCCCAAGTACTACTTCCTGGATGTGCCATGTTGACATGAAAAAAATAATAAAGGAAATGTTTGTTTAATAATAAAAAAAACATAAAGATCTTCATATTATAGTCACTCACTTTCTTCTATCTCTATCCTCTAAACGTGTAATATCCCAATTAAAAAATAAAGATTGGAGTTACAAGGCAGACGAAGATAGTCAAATAACACCCTCCAGTGATTCCTCCCATCCTGCAAGAATACCAAGTTGAACAACTATCCACACAAATAGAGGACCTTCACAAGACAGAAAGATCAGGTAAGTGACCACAGTACCTGGTTTTCACATCATATCAATGAAAAAGGCACCAACGAGGGTAAGAAAAACAGTCTTGAATTGCCTACACCAACCCTCCTCCATCCCCTGGCAGCAACCATGTGGTGTGGAGAGAGAATTTGTGTGCTTGGGAAAGAAAGAGCAGGGATTGTGGACTTTGCTATAGAACTTAGTGCTCCCTTGTAACAGCAGAAAGCAATACAGGGCAGAATTTGGCCAGTGCCCACCAAGGAGGCAATGAAAATAGCCCTAGCAAGGGAGGAATTATCCATCCCAGTAGTCAGAACTTAAATTCCGGCTAGCTCTACCACTGCAGGCGAAAGCACTCGGAGGTCCTAAATAAATCTAAAAGGCAATCTAGGCCACCAGGACTACAATTCCTAAGCAAGCCCTGGTGCTGTTCCAGGCTTGGAGCAAGTAGACTTGGGGCATATGCAAACTGGTGAGACACCAACCAAGGTAGTCAAAAAAGTGCTTGCGTCATCCCCTTCCCAATCCCAGGGAGCACAACTCATAGCTACAGAACAGACTCCATGTTTTAACTTAAAGAGAGGAGAGGGGAAAGTAAAGAGGACCTTGACAACTCAGATAACTGCTCAACCACAATAGAAAAGGGCACCAGGCGGAGTCCTGAGGCCCCCATTCCAGGTCCTAGCTTTCAGACAACAGTTCTAGACACACACTGTGCCTGAAGGGAACCCACTGCCTTGAAAGGAAGAATCCAGTCCTGGCATAATTCATCATCTGCAGATTAAAGAGGCCATAGGACTTAAAGAAACATGAGTGATAGCCGGGCAGTATTCACTACAGGCCTTGTGTAAAACCCAAGGCTTTGTTGGCTTCAGGTGTGACCCAGCATATTTCTAGCTGTGTCATCCAAGAAGACAGACTCGTTCTACTTGAAGAAAGGAGAGTGGAAAGTAAAGGAAACTTTGCCTTGCAGTTTGAGTATCAGCTTGGCCATAGTTCAGTAGAGTGCCAAGTGGGATCCTGGAGTTGCCGATTCCAGAACTTGGCTTCTGGGTGGCATTTCTGGACCCATCAAGGATTACAGGGCAGCCCACCTCTCTGATGGGAGAGACCCAGGCTTGGCAGAATTCATAATAAGTGGATTGAAGAGTCCTTAGCCCTTGAGAGAACATCAGTGGTAGCCAGCAGTACTCACAATGTGGTAGTGGTGGTCAGGGGAGAGACTCCTTCTGCTTAAGGAGAGGTCAGAGAAGAGTGGGAAGGACTTTGAAGATGGGATGCCTGCTCAGCCACAGTAGAATGGAGCACCAAGTCAATTTCTAAGGTTTTTATTTCAAGCACTGACTCCAAGATGACATTTCTTAACCTGCCTTGGGCCAAAGAGGAACTTGTCACCATTAAGGGAAAGACAGGAACCTGGCTGGATTCATCATTTGCTGACTGAAGAGCCCTAGGGCCTTGAGAGAACATAGCCAGGCAGTGGTTGGCATGGGCCTTGTTAATGACCTAGTACTGTGCTAGCTTTGGGTCTGACCCAGTGTAGTGCCAGTGGTGTTGGTCACAGGGGGACTTGTGTCATCTCTCCACCATCTCTGGGCAGCTCAGCGCAGACAGAGACACTTTGTTTGTTGGGGGAAAGGAAGGGTCGAGAACAAAAGTCTTTGCATGGTAATCTAGGGAATTCTCCCAGATCTTACCCAAGACAACCAAGACAGTACTTTTATGAGTCTGTAAGAGTCACAGCATTCCTGAGCATAGGGTGCCTGCTACGTCAAAAAAAAAAAGCTGCAGTGAACAAAGTCTTACATCACAGCACTCAACACTCTCTGAACACTTGGAAAGCCTTCCCAAGTAGGATGAGCACAAACAAGCCTAGACTGTGCAGACAATGATAAATACATAACTCATCAATACCCAGACATGAAAAAATATCCACAAGCATCAAGATCATCCAAGAAAACATGACCTCACCAAATGACATAAATAATATACCAGTGACCAATCAGGAAGATGAGGAAATGTTTGGAACTTCCTAGAGACTTGTTGAATCATTTTGACCAAAATGCTGATAGTGATATGGACAACGAAGTCATGGATGAGGATATCTCAGATGGAAATTAGGAACTTATTGGAAACTGGAGTAAAGATCACTCTTTACTGGAGTGAAGGTCATGCTTTAGCAAAGAGACTGGCAGCATTGTGCCCCTTCTCTGGGGATTTCTGGAACTTTGAACTTGAGAGAGATGATTTAGGGTAAGTCGTGGAAGAAATTTCTAAGCAGCAAAGCATTAAAGATGTGGCCTGGCTGCTTCTAAAGCCTATTGCCATTTGCATAAACAAAGAAATAAACAGAAACTGGTACTTATATTTAAAAGGGAAGTGGAGAATAAAAGTTTGAAAAAATTGCATCGTAGTCATGTGGTAGAAAAGAAAAACCCATTTTCTGGGGAGAAATTCCAGAAGGCTGTAGGAATTTGCATAAGCAAAGGAGAGCTGAAATGTTATACCCAAAAAAATGGGGAAAATGCCTCCAAGACTTTTCAGATACCTTCGTGACAGCCCCTTCCATCACAGGCCTAGAGGCCTAGGAGGGAAAATGGTTCAGTGGGCCTGGATTAGTGCCCCACTGTTCTGTGCAGCATTGGGACTTGGCATCATACATCACAGCTGTTCCACTCCAGTCATGGCTAAAAGGGGCCAAGGTACAGCTCAGGCCTTTGCTTCATAGGGTGCAAGCCCCAAGCCTTGGTGGCTTGCAAATGTTTTTGGGCCAGTGGGTGCACAGAAGGCAAGGATTGAGGTTTGGGAGCCTCCACCTATATTTCAGAGGATGTATGAAATGCCTAAATGCCCAGGAAGAAGTCTGCTTCAGGAACAGAGCCCTCATGGAGAACCTCTACTAGGGCAAAGCAGAGGGGAAATGTGGGGTTGGAACCTTCACACAGAGTCCCCACTGGGGCACTGCCTAGTGGAGTAGTGAGAAGAAGGCCACCATACTCCAGATCCCAGAATGTTATGTCTACCGACAACTTGCTCTGTGTACCTGGAAAAGCCGCAGGCACTCAACACCAGCCCATGAAAGCAGCCATGGGGGCTGAACCCTGCAGAACCACAGGGGTGGAGCTGCCCAAGGCCTTCGCAGTCCATCTCTTGCATCAGCATTACCTGGATGTGAGACATGGAGTCAAAGGAGATTATTTTGGAGCTTTAAGATTTATTGACTGTCACGCTGAGTTTTGGACTTGGGTGAGGCCTGTTGCCCCCTTGTTTTGGCAACTTTCTCACATTTGGAATGGGAACATTTACCCAATGCCTGTACCCTCATTGTATCTTGGAAGTAACTAACTTGGTTTTGATTTTACAGGCTCATAGGCAGAAGGAACTTGCTTTGTCTTGGATGAGACTTTGGACTCAGACTTTTGAGTTAATGTCAACATGAGTTAAGTCTTTGGGTCACTGTTGGGAAGGCATGATTGTGTTTTGAAATGTGAGAAGAATATGAGATTTGAGAGGGGCTGGTGTGGAATGATATGGTTTGGCTCTGTGTCCTGACCCAAATCTCTTGTTGAATTGTAATCTCCAGTGTTGTGGGAGGTACCTGGTGGGAGTTGATTGGATCATGGGGGCAGACTTCTCCCTTGCTGTTCTCATGACAGTGAGTGCGTTCTCTTGAGATCTGGCTGTTTAAAAGTCTGTAGCACTATCCCGTTCACCCTCTGTCTCTCCTGCAACCATATGAAGACATGTTTGCTTCATCTTTGCCCTTCTACCATGATTGTAAGTTTCTTGAGGACTCCCCAGCCATGTCTCTTGTACAGCCTGTGGAACTGTGAGTTGATTAAAACTCTTTGTCTTTTATATAAATTATCCAGTTTCAGGTAGTTCTTTATAGTAGTATTAGAATGAACTATTAATAATATATCATCTGACAAGTAATTAATAACTAGAATAGAAAGGGAACTTTAGTAACTCTATTGTAAACATCTAGTAATCCAATTTTAAAATGGGCAAGAGATCTGAATTTACACTTCTCAAAAGAAGACATACAAATAACAAACAAGTATATGAAAAGGTGCTCACAATCATTGATCATCAGAGAAATGAATGTCAAATCTATACTAAGGCCGGGCATGGTTGCTCATGCCTGTAATCCCAGTACTTTGGGAAGCTGAGGAGGGCAGATTGATCAGCTGAGGTCAGGAATTTGAGACCAGCCTGGCAACATGGTGAAACTCCATCTCTACTAAAAATACAAAATTAGCCAGGCATGGTGGTGCACACCTGTAATCCCAGCTACTTGGGAGGCTGAGGCAGGAGAATCACTTGAACCTGGGAGACAGAGTTTGCAGTGAGCCGAGATCACACCATTGCCCTCCAACCTGGGTAAAAAGAGTAAAATTCCATCTCAAAAGCAAACGATAGGTAATAACAAATGCCAGTAAAGATGTAGAGAAAAAGTAGCTGTCTTACACTATTGTTGCGAATGTAAGTTAGTACATCCATTATGGAGAACACTGTAGATTTTCCTTGAACAATTAAAAATAGAAATACCATATGATCCAGCAATCCCTCTGCTAGGTAAATGCCTAAAGAAAAGAGATCAGAATATCAAAGAGATATCTGCATGACCATGTTTATTGCAGCACTATTCACAATAGCTGAGATTTGGAAGCCACGTTTATGTCCATCGACAAATGAATAGGTTAAAAAATGTGGTACATAGACACAGTGGAATTCCAGTCAGCCATAAAAAATTAATGCAAATCTGTCATTTGCAGCAACATGGTTGGAACTGGAGGACATTATATTAGGTAAAATAAGTCACATACTGAAACATAAAAGTCATATGTTCTCACTTATTTTTGAGAGTTAAAAATTAAAACAATTGAGTTCATGAACATAGAGAGTAGGTTGATGGTTGCTAGAGTCTGGGAAGGGTACTGAGAAGTTGGAGAGGAAAGCAGGGATGATTAATGAATATAAACACATAATTATATAGAAAGAATAAGATCTAATATTTGATAGCACAACAGGATGACTACGGTCAACAATAACACTGTACATTTTAAAACAACGTAAAGAATGCAGTTGGCATGTTTGTAGCACTACAAAATGATAAATGCTGGAGGTGATGAATATCCCATTTATCCTGATGTGATTATTATGAATTGCATCTAGTATCAAAATATCTCCTGTACCCCATAAATATATACACCTATTATGGACATATAAAAATATAACTTAAAAATTTTGAACAAATGAATAAAAGATTGACCAACTGGGTTAAAAAACATGTCAATTAACTATTTTATGTCAAAAACTCATTTCAAATGCAATGACATTGTTTCAAGCCAGATATATGGGAACTGATACACTTTACAAGCATAACTTAAACTAAAAAAGCAAAGTCAAGAATGGCTATATATTGTCAGACATATTTGATTTTGGAACAATATAAATTATGAGACATAAAGAGAGGGACATTATATATTGATAAAAGTATCAATTCATCAGTATAGTCTAATCATCCTAAATATGTATGCACCAAATGACACAGTCTCAAAATACATTACATAAAAACTGACAGAGCTGAAATGAGAAATAGACAAATCCGCAACTATATTTGTGAATGTACTTCTATAATTTTAATGTTTCCCTCGAAAGTTTATGTGTCACGAACTTAATTCTGCTGCCTTAGTGAATGGATTAATGTTGCTATCATAGAAGTGGGTTTGTTATTATGGGAATTACTTTTTAATACAAGTGTGCTGTCTCTGTCTCTGTTGTGTTTGCTCTCTTGCCATGGTATTTCCTCCATCATGGACACAGCAAGAAGAATCTCACCAGATGCCAGCACCATTGTTTTTGGACTTCTCAGCCTCCAGAATCGTATGCTAAATAAATGTATTTTCTTTATAAATTACCCAGTCTGTGATATTTCATTATAGCAATAAAAAACAAACTAAACAGAAAATTGGTTCTGAGAAATGAGGCCGTTGCTATAACAATTCCCTAAAAATGTGGGAGCCGTTTTGAAAATGAGTGATGGGTAGAAGCCATATGAATTTGGAGGAACAGGCTAGAAAAATTCTGTATTGTGGTAAATGAAGTGTTAACAGTGATTCTGGTGAGGGCTTGGTAGGAGAGATCAGAGAAAATCCTGAACTTCCTAGAGATAATTTAAGTGGTTGTGAACAGAATGTGGATAGAAATACAGACATTGAATATGACTTCGATGGTTCTCAAGTAGAACTGAAGAACAAGGTTTTGGAAACCAAGGCAAGGGCCAACCTTGTATAAAGTAGAAAGGAATTTGACCAAACTGTTTTTGTACCTGAAGGCTTTATGGAATGCAGAATTTAATATGAACAAACTTGAATATCTGGCTGAAGAAATATTTAAGCATCAAAACATTTAGGTTACTGCTCCAAAACCATGCTTAATATACTTATCTTATTTCAAATTACCTTGTCTGTGGTATTCTCTTACAGCAACAGAAAATAACCTAAGGCAATAAGGACTAAGGCAATAACCCTCTCAATGACTGATAGAAATACTTAACAGCCTATCAGCAAAGATATAGAATAACCGAACAACTTCATTTGTACCAGCAACCACTTTCTTATATTATTTGAGAAAAATGTGTTGAGATTAAAAATATAATTTATCAGTATAAGTTCATTAGGATGTACTTTGAAAACACAAAGAATTACCCTAGAAAGAATGCCTGAGCTAGAAGGGCAAGGATGGGAAAAATAAACAAATATAGAAGCCAATAATCTTTAAACATGTGGATAAATGTAAATAAATGTAAATAAAATAAGCTCTATCTTTACAAAATGATAATGATGATATTGATGATACTATCTATTTTATATGAGAGAAAAGTACAATATGAAGTACTGTAAACAAACAACATGGAAGTAAGCTGAGGATGATTGGTATAAACCTTTTTGATAACCTTGTGTTGTTTACAATGATAGTTAATATAATAAGTTTGCATTTTGTTACATATCATGATATGTAACAAAAGAAAGCCTATGGATAAATTGAAGGAGACCAAATTAGCATACAAACCCGTAAAGGAAAAAAGAATATATTTTTAAAGGAAAAATAAATAGCATACAAAAAGATAGAATAATTAGAAGTTAAGAATAGTATAAAATAAGAAAACATTGTATCTAATCACAACAAACGTAAGGACTAACCTCACCAATTAAAAACAAAGATTAAATGTAAAAAGTAAAAAATATTTCATTTTAAAAGGGCACTACTAAAACACAAGTTTGTAAAGTACATGAAAGTAAAGTAGTGAAGACTGAATTGGGTATTTTTGTTTGGGAGTTTATTTGCATGCATATGCAAAAGTAGACTTTGATAGATATGTATGTAACACCAGTTACCAATTGTCCAATTCTCATCATACTGAGCTTTAAATATACATTTCTCAATTTAAGACAGGTGAAGCAGACAAAAATTTAGGAATATGAAAGGTTCAACATCATAATCAACAAACTTTATTAACATTATATGAAACATCACAATTGATGACTTAATGGCACCTCTAATTATATATATTTTGTTCTCTCTTGAATACAATATTTATTAAAAATTGACCATAGAAATAGCTACACAGAAAATCACAAAGAATTTTGAATGCTTGCTATTACCTAGATATGTTTATATATTATGTTTAAGTTCAAATTCTGTTCAAAGACTAAAAGTAATAACCATATGTTGTCAGTTGAAATGTGTCCATTCTTAAAAAATGTTGAAATCCTGACACCAGGTGCCTATGAATGTGACCACATTTAAAAATAGGATCAAGCTGCTTTAATCAAGTTAAGAAGGGGTCATACTGGCTTATGGTGAGCACTAATTCAATGATCATTGTCCTTATAAGAGGAAAATTTGAACACAGACAACCACAAAATAAGATAATGTGAAGACACAGTCACACAGCAGAAAAGTCATGTGAAGACAGACATAAACATGAAAGTTTACAGATCTACAATGCAAGAAACACCAAGCATTGCCAGCAAACAGTAGGAACTAGGGGAGAGGCAAGAAATAGTTTCTCCCTCAAAACTTACAGGATCAGCCAACTCTTCCGACACTTGGATTTTGGACTTCTAGTTTTCAGGACTGTGAGAGGATATTTTTTATTGTTTTAAACCACCCAGTTTGTGATAATTTGTTATGGCAGCCCTAAGAAAGTAATACACAGTACTTTTGAATATTAAAACAAAGCACTGATAAGTGATAGCTTGGAGAAAAAAAATGAAATGAAAGTTTAAAAATATACGACCAACACTGGCTAACATGGTGAAACCTCGTCTCTACTAAACATAAAAAAAATTAGCCAGGTGTGGTGGCGGACGCCTGTAGTCCCAGCTACTCGAGAGGCTGAGGCAGGAGAATGGTGTGAACCAGTGAGGCGGAGCTTGCAGTGAGCAAAGATCGTGCCACTGCACTCCAGCCTGGGTGACAGAGCGAGACTCCTTCTCAAAAAATAAAATAAATAAATAAATAAATACAACCAACAATTGTTTAATACAATTTAATTGCAGGTGGAAAATTCACTAAGGACGACATGATAGTAGTACATGAACAGATTTTCAATAAATTGTAAAGGCTCTTAAAGATCCATATATATTATTTGACCACAACTAAATTAAATTAACATATGTAATAAGATATCTTTGAAAACCCCAAATTTTTGAAAATTAAGTAGGTCTTTTCTAAAGAATATATCAATTATAGAATAAATAACATGGACCATTTACTGAGTTATATTAAATATACAGAATATCAGAATTTGTGCTCCATCTTATAGTTCTGTAGAAAAAAATCTATATTTGTGAAAGTTCGTGTAACATGGGGAAAGAAGCTTAAAATTGGTGATCTAAACTTCATTTTTAAACATTAGATTAAGAATAATAAATAAAACAAGGAGTAAGCAGTAAACAGGAAACAATAAAATAAGGACAAAAACTGACAAATATTAGAGAATGCCAACTAAGCAAAAAGTTGGTTATTTGCAAAAAGAAAGAAAAAACAAATTAACACTACAATAAAAAAGGAAATGGCACTACATATATTACAGGTATTAAAAGGACAATAAGAAAAATTTGTATGTTTAGAAGCAATAAATTTAAAATGAATAAATTCATGTAAAATTCTAATTTACCAAAATTAACATAGTAAAAAATGAAAGATCTGAATAGCCCTTATTGATTCAATAAAGTGAAATTTTTATTATAAGTTTTCATACAGACTAAACTACTGGCTCAAGTACTTTCTCTTCCACCAGTGAATGCAATCAAATAGTTTATGAAGAAGATTGTTTAGATTTTGACATCTTCAAACAGTTTATGAAAGATGCTATTATATGTAAATGCTAATACTTTTGTGAGGATAATAATAGATAAGAATAAAGGCAAATGTACTTTTTCTCAGGAATATCTGGACAGACACAGTAAACAAGGAATGCTTCAATCCAAGATGTTGTTAAGAATATACATCTTCTATAACTAAGATCAGAGCAGAACTGAAGGAGATAGGTACACAAAAAACGCTTCAAAAAATCAACAAATCCAGGAGCTGGTATTTTGAAAAGATCAACAAAATTGATAGACTGCTAGCAAGACTAATAAAGAAGAAAAGGGAGAAGAATCAAATAGATGCAATAAAAAATGATAAAGGGGATGTCACCACTGATCCCACAGAAATACAAACTACCATCAGAGAATACTATAAACACCTCTACACAAATAAACTAGAAAATCTAGAAGAAATAGATAAATTCCTGGACACATACACCCTCCCAAGACTAAACCAGGAAGACGTTGAATCGCTGAATAGACCAGTAACAGGCTCTAAAATTGAGGCAATAATTAATAGCCTACCAACCAAAAAAAGTCCAGGACCAGATGGATTCACAGCCGAATTCTACCAGAGGTACAAGGAGGAGCTGGTACCATTCCTTCTGAAACTATTCCAATCAATAAAAAAAGAGGGAATCCTCTCTAATTCATTTTATGAGGCCAGCATCTTCCTGATACCAAAGCCTGGCAGAGACAAAACAAAAAAAGAATTTTAGACCAATAACCCAGATGAACATCGATGCAAAAATCCTCAATAAAATACTGGCAAACCAAATCCAGCAGCACATCAAAAAGCTTACCCACCATGATCAAGTGAGCTTCATCCCTGGGATGCAAGGCTGGTTCAACATATGCAAATCAATAAACATAATCCAGCATATCAACAGAATCAAAGACAAAAACCACATCATTATCTCAATAGATGCAGAAAAGGCCTTTGACAAAATTCAACAGCCCTTCATGCTAAAAACTCTGAATAAATTAGGTATTGATGGGACGTATCTCAAAATAATAACTATTTATGACAAACCCACAGCCAATATCATATTGAATGGGCAAAAACTGGAAGCATTCCCTTTGAAAACTGGCACAAAACTGGGATGCCCTCTCTCACCACTCCTATTCAACATAGTGTTGGAAGTTCTGGCCAGGGCAATCAAGCAGGAGGAAGAAATAAAGGGCATTCAATTAGGAAAAGAGAAAGTCAAATTATCCCTGTTTGCAGATGACATGATTGTATATTTAGAAAACCCCATCGTCTCAGCCCAAAATCTCTTTAAGCTGATAAGCAACTTCAGCAAAGTCTCAAGATACAAAATCAATGTGCAAAAATCACAAGCATTCTTATACACCAACAACAGACAAACAGAGAGCCAAATCATGAGTGAACTCCCATTCACAATTGCTTCAAAGAGAATAAAATACCTAGAAATCCAACTTACAAGGGATGTGAAGGACCTCTTCAAGGAGAACTACAAACCACTGCTCAAGGAAATAAAAGAGGACACAAACAAATGGAAGAACATTCCACGCTCATGGATAGGAAGAATCAATATCATGAAAATGGCCATATTGCCCAAGGTAATTTATAGATTCAATATTATTCCCATCAAGCTACCAATGACTTTCTTCACAGAATTGGAAAAAACTACTTTAAAGTTCATATGGAACCAAAAAGGAGCCCGCATTGCAAAGTCAATCCTAAGCCAAAAGAACAAAGCTGGAGGCATCACACTACCTGACTTCAAACTATACTACAAGGCTACCCTAACCAAAATGGCATGGTACTGGTACCAAATCAGAGCTATAGACCAATGGAACAGAGCAGAGCCCTCAGAAATAATAGCACACATCTACAACCATCTGATCTTTGACAAACCTGACAAAAACAAGAAATGGGGAAAGGATTCCCTATTTAATAACTGGTGCTGGGAAAACTGGCTAGCCTTATGTAGAAAGCTGAAACTGGATCCGTTCCTTACACCTTATACAAAAATTAATTCAAGATGGATTAAAGACTTCAATGTTAGACCTAAAATCATAAAAACTGTAGAAGAAAACCTAAACAATACCATTCGGGACATAGGCATGGTCAAGGACTTCATGTCTAAAACACCAAAAGCATTGGCAACAAAAGCCAAAATTGACAAATGGGATCTAACTAAAGAGCTTCTGCACAGCACAAGAAACTACCATCTGAGTGAACAGGCAGCCTACAGAATGGGAGAACATTTTTGCAATCTACTCATCTGACAAAGGGCTAATATCCAGAATCTACAAAGAACTCAACAAACTTTCAAGAAAAAAACAAACAACCCCATCAAAAAGTGGGCAAAAGATATGAACAGACACTTCTCAAAAGAAGACATTTATGCAGCCAATAGACACATGAAAAAATGCTCATCATCACTGGCCATCAGAGAAATGCAAATCAAAACCACAATGAGATACCATCTCACACCAGGTAGAATGGCGATCATTAAAAAGTCAGGAAACAATAGGTGCTGCAGAGGATGTGGAGAAATAGGAACACTTTTACACTGTTGGTGGGACTGTAAACTAGTTCAACCATTGTGGAAGACAGTGTGGCAACTCCTCAAGGATCTAGAACTAGAAATACCATTTAACCTAGCCATCCCATTACTGCGTATTTATCCAGAGGATTATAAGTCATGCTGCTGTAAAGACATGTGCACACCTATGTTTATTGCTGCACTATTCACAATAGCAAAGACTTGGAACCAACCCACATGTCCATCAATGACAGACTGGATTAAGAAAAAGTGGCACATATACACCATGGAATACTATGCAGCCATAAAAAAGGATGAGTTCATGTCCTTTGCAGGGACATGGATGAAGCTGGAAACCATCATTATCAGCAAACTATCACAAGGACAAAAAACTAAACACTGCATGTTCTCACTCATAGGTGGAAATTGAACAATGAGAACATTTGGACACAGGAAGGGGAACATCACACACCGAGGCCTGTCATAGGGTGGCGGGGGGGCTGGGGGAGCGGGGAGGGATAGCATTAGGAGATATACCTAATGTAAATGAGGAGTTAATGGGTGCAGCACACCAACATGGCTCATGTATACATATGTAACAAACCTTCAGTTTGTGCACATGTGCCCTAGAACTTAAAGTATAATAAAAATAATAAAAAGAATATACATCTTCTAACCCACTTGTTTAAGAATCAGGACAAACCAATAGATTAAAGGAAAAAATGAATTTAAATAATGTGATCTTCAACAGAAAATTATAAATAGCTACCATACAATCAAACTCAAATTTAAAAGTAACATTTGCTTTATACACTCATGCCAGAACATGTTGCAATTTTTTTCTAAAATACAATTTAGCCTTAAGCCATGGGGCAGAGCAATAAGATAAAAGAGAAAGTGTTTGGCAAAATCTAATGTTATATTCCATAACAAAAATTTTAAACTTTAATTTTCTCATTTTTGATACTCATTTTTTCCTGGGATTTGGTGATTAAAATTAAATAGTATATAAAATGCAAAGCACTTAACATGTTATACAGTAGGTTTTTAAAATGTATTTTAAAGTAGCTACATCTAAGAGTTTGTCAAAAAAGTATTTATTCTATACAAATTCTAAATCACCATCCTATGATAACTGGTTTTCCAACTATATTACATTTTTTGACTATTATTTTATTTTTGCATAAATAGCATTTTCTTGATTCTTCACATCTCGTCTTATCCAAACACTTTTTTTGTTTCTGTTTGTATTCCATCAGTATTTCTCTGACTTAAAGAAATATGTTCCAGATATGTTACGAGTAACACAATCTCACACACAATTCTTTCCTTATTATATGACACATAATATTACCTCAGATAAGTATATTTTATTATATACTTTCAAAGGACAAGTAAGTTCTCACAGTTCCACATCCATGAAATGTTTACCTTTTGTGTTTCTGAAGGATTTTTGTGATTTTAAAGAAGTATTTTTTTCTTTAGATTTTCATCATGCTTTTTAACGTGTTAGTATAATTTGTGACTTACCAAGAAAAGGAATACAGATTTCGAGGTTTCCAAAAATCATTTAAGCTTTAAACATATTGTATGGAACACTCATTACTTTATGATAGAACATTAGCATTCTTTACATTGGAAATAAGGATTGCAATTGCTCAGCTTTTATTTTCTATCATAAGATCATGCTATTTTTAATATTCAAATGTTAATGTTTTTGGTAAAAACCCATTTCTGCTTCTAAGTTCTTCTGCCATATATTTTTGCTCCCCCTTTCAAACTAGCTGAGCCCTAATTGCTCAGAGCAAGCTCTCCAGGATGTCCTTTTCACTTGCCTCCTGGAAACCCACCCACTAATGCATATATGGCTTTACCATCTTCCTTTACCCCTTCCTCTGAATACCGACTATGAACGTCGTGCAAGGAGCTCTCTAAAGTGCATGTAGAACTGTTCTTTGTGTAGAGATGGTGTTGAACTAAGAGAACTGTATCCCTTCTGGGTTAATAGGAAGAGAAATTAAAATTGATGCAACTCAGAATAGGTATCCAGAGCTGAGAGAACGATTGGTTCTGAAAGCACATCTCAAAGGGTATGAAGCCAGAAAGAAGTAAGTTACTGAAAATTTACCAATCTTTTCACGTTAATTAAAAAAAAATACCTGCCATACAACACTAAAATCCAAAGAAACTATAGACAAGGTAATGGTTACAGTATAGTCTATCATTTTTTGTTTATGTCAAATATTTAGTTTCATTGATTTTTAAAAATATATTCTGAGAGTTATCTAATAAAACATAAATAATGATACAGGCATTTTGGAAATTCACCAAAATATATATTGAAAAGATTCTTGCTGATTTGATCTTTTGTGAATACCTTTCAACTGCTCATGAGTGAACATGTCATCTGTAGTAAGGTTGCATTATTTATAGCTACCAGAAATTCTATATAATGCACAGTGTTGAATATTGGTAATAACTTCAATGGCCTTAGAAGAAGGAATTTTTTTCAGCAGGATGCCTTAAGAAAAATTACTTCCTTCTCCTCCATTTCTCTGATCACTGCCAGAGCATCTTGTGACTAAAATAAATGAGAGCCAGAAAGCATTGAATAACTCTCAGTCCATGCTTCTTGAAACCCTGGGAGATAACAGGCAGATATTCAGTACAGTATTATGTAAATTTTCAGGATCCTCTTGGATATCTTTTCTAGATTTAAAATTTGTGTTCTTGACTCAAAGGATGACCAAAACCATATTAATGTATGATGATATTTGCTTAGTCATATCCCCACCTGAAAATTAAATGTCAGCCGCACATAATGGTTTTTATATAAGATCATGGAGTAAAACAGAGATGAAAATAATAAGTGAGTAACAAAGAATAAGAATATAGTTCCCATATTGTTTCTACCCTTGATGATGATGTAAAATTATTTGTGTCCTGTACGTTTACAAATTCCCTTTTTTCCTTGGCATCTTCTAACACTTTGGCTGTGATATCTACTATGCTTGATATTCCCACAGCATCATATTTCTTGCAATCACGTCTCCATTGGATTTCTGAAGTTTTCCTTTGACTAATATTAATGAGCAAGAGTATGATAGGAGGAACCCTAGTTAATCATTGGTCACAACCATTGTCATTCATATCAAAGTATAAAAATGTTGAAAATCATCCACTTCTTCCCATATGCAGACAACTTTGTATTATAATGTTGTTGCTCCTTCCATAAACATTTTGAGTCTTTTTCTTTATCCCTTGACTATGGGATAGCCTCTGGATTTGCTTTGACAATAAAGCACATTGGAATTGACATTGTGTGAGGTTTGAATCCAGACCTCAATATTTGTATATTTCTGCCCTCATTTAAGAAATTTTGTTGAGCTGTCATTTGCAAGGCACTGAATGACTGAATATCTAAGTCGCAGATAATATAGCTTAACTAGTGGACTGTTCATTGGACAAATAGATGAGTTAAAGGGAGATATGGTGGAAATTAGCAAGCATGTATCTCTAAAGATTCTAAATGGATGAGATCGGGCACATGGATTGGGTTCAGTGTATACTGCTTGGGTAATGGTTGCACCAAAATCTCACAAATCACCACTAAAGAACTTACTCATGTAATCAAATATCAACTGTCTCCCCAAAACCCATGGATACATTTAAATTAAAAAAGTAAAATAAAAATAAAGACTTTAATTGACATTGATCTCTGCAATACCTGCACAAATGTGGCATTACTTTTGGTTTACTATCTTGGCTGAAGGAAAGAGAGACTCAAACATGGAACTTCCATTTGGCACGTTCCCCTCACTTCACAGGTTAAGAAATCAAAGTGAGTATTCTGTTATGCATCAAATATGTAGGTTCCAACTATTCATTTCAGAATTGAGGAAATAATTCAAGGAAACAATTGCCTCACTAAACCTACTTTAGAATCAGACCAAGAATTCATTTACCAGATAACTGCTACAAATCTTTACTCTGGGTGGAAAAACTGTAGTAGTAACCAAAAATCAAAAAATCAGCTCCCATATGGAGTCTATATCTAAGAAACCCTACCTGGCTATTAGACTAGCCATTATTATAGTCAAGTTAGTTTTCTGCTGAGTAGATCTCAGCAGACATAGAACAATTTTTGCTACGTAAGTCAAGCAGTACTTTTGGAAGCTGAAATTCTATTTAATATTTAGGAACCCTGAGATCATTTAGTTATTGTCACAAATCACTGAGCTTAAAAAACATCTAATTTAATTTATGCGCATGTAACTTAATTGTGGTAATTGTAACCATGCTGTCCCTGATGGTTAATTATTGCCAACTTGTTTCTACATCTTTAGATCTTATTACGCCAATGACATCAGGCTATGTGTGTCCAGTGTATTATCACTCTTAGTCATCTCCAATATACAGAGCTCTTCAAGGTCAAAACGCTCTTCTTAATATTTGGTAATGGAAGGCCCTGTTGGGAGATATTCTTAGGAACAGCTGAGCAACACGCACATAATAGACTAGCTTTAACATTTCAATATTATCTCTTCAGACTCCGTTCTCTTCAACATACGATGAAATTCCAGCATTTTCATGTTATTAATTAATGTTTTTCTAGTACAGCTATCAAGAGCACAACTAGTAGATTATGATTGCTCTCTGTCAATCCAGTCAATACTTTAATGCTAAAATGCTGTACTCTATTTTTAATACATTTGACCAAATCAAGTTTTTATTATGTCTTCTTTGATGTGTCGTACTAGAATCACTTCCAAAAATGCTTCCCAGGCTTATAAGTCTTTCAATGTCAAGGCAATTTTCTCATGGCTCAAGACTTGCACTTCTCCATCAGAGATTTGTTGTGTTTGACTCTCATCAGGGACTTGAAGGAATGAAAGGCCATGTGGGCATATCTAAGTATATTTGACCTCCATTTCTGAGAAAACTTTCTGAATGTAGCCATTAAAATGTTTGCATTCAGAGATCATATCCTGGATAGGGGTAGGAGCAAAGGAAATTCAGGAAAATGTAGAGTTTCAAGGTTCTTAAACTTATCAATATCTTTCCCCAAAGTCTCATCCCTTCTCTTAGTGGGGGATCCTGCTTTTGTCCCCATGAGACTAAAGTAAGTACTTTAGCATAAAAAGTCTAAAATGAGAGAGCATTCAATTTTGTGCTGAAGCTCTGCAAGGTGTATATTGTTTCTCATATTAAAGGTCCTTCCCTGTTATTAAAGAAGCTGAGAGAACTTTTTAAAACTTCCTTTTCTAGGTGCATGCTTCACTGGATATTGATAATCTTTCTTTTCTCTGTGTTCTCCAGAGCTGTACAAAGAAAGGTGATTCTGCAATCTTTATAATCACTCTAGTTGCTATAGTAACTAAATACCACAACCACTGTCTCTCTGAATATTATACTTTCTACCTATAATTCATCCTATGTTACTACTGGTGACAATATGATAAATTGTTGTACCCCTTTTGCTATGGATTAGTCCTATGTGTCAAGAATTTGGCTTGAACATGCTTTGCCTTGAAAATTTGAGCCAACCAACCCTAGAATCCCATTATAAGTTCATATTTTCTGGGATAATTCTAATGTAAATTATTATCAAAGCCACAACTAGATAAATATAATATAATCAAATTAAGATAATTAGAACATTTACAAAAACTATTCTATGAAGGTATAGGTTAGATAAAACAAACCGTAATGATTAGCACAGGAACCCTGAGCTGGAAGAGGTGGATTATCACTGCCTGCAAGTCTGAAGGAACAAGGGAAAGGGGAGGTTACTAGAATTCATAGCAAGTCAGTAAAATGAAGTAAGCTACCTTGAGAGAAGTTATGACCTTCTGTCCAAGTGACACAGTAAATCCAAGTTAGCCTCACAAGAGAAATTAATGAAATAAAAAATGGTACAAAAAAGAAAGAGGGCACAGGAGCCCCCTCATATTTCTAGTCATAATGGTCTTCTTCTGAGGCAGAAAGCAAGAAGGGTAAAGGTGGATGGTGGATCCAGAAGACAGAAAGGATTCAGGATGCCTTTATAATACTTTTATCCAAAATAAAATAAATATAAACGGATCTGTCTGTAGAATGATTTAGATCCTATGTGAAAATTTAGGGAGCTAGAGTTAATTGTGCTTGAGATAAGAGGGAATGATCATATTTTCCATAGGCCATATGGGATATCATTACACACACACACACCCCCATACACATATATGTAAAAATAAAAACATATGTATGTATGTGTACATATATTATTTATTTATTCATAAAGAAAAGACATATTTTCAGCACCCATTGCCCAGGATTAGGACCCAAAAAGGTAACATTATTTGCTCTACCCAGGAGGCCAACCTTATTACAAAATTAAAGGTAAGGTCACAATGTTTCTCTAAACCTATTTCCACAGCTAATCAATTGGTATTAATGAGCAACAATGATCAGAGTCAGACAGTTGGCTAAAAACATGTTCTTTTTGAGACAAATACCATAAATTTAGGGAATGTGGGAAATGTTTAAGTAAACATGCATTCTACTTTTAGAGCTTCTATATCTCTTCCCTATGGAGTATCATTCTCTTATTCTCTCTCAGGACTCCACTCTTTTAAAGCATTTTTAGTTATCAGAGTCTGTTAAATACTACTGGTTTGCATGTTGAGACAAACAAATACATAAAAGGCTGACAATCATTTAAAATCCTTGTACTCTTTAGGCTTAGTACTATAAGTCCAGGATTACATTTTCAAGCAGAGAGACACTTATCCATTCAAAATACTTAATGAACAGCCATGAACTATTCATTTGTAACTCCTGTTTAGAGTTTAAAAATAATTAGATCTGTCTCAATATAGTAACAAAGCATGCATTTATTTATTCTGGTGATTGTCTTATTAATTAGCTTAAAATATTAGCTGAATATATACTTAGTATCACACACTCTTCTTGGCAATGATGAGATAATAGTGACAAAAACAATAAAAATCATTGCCTTTGAGAAGCATACATTTTCATGGTTACCTGTATTCTACTGAAATGCAAGATAATCTGATATTAAAATAGCTACACATACGTTGTGAGTTGGGGCACTTCACATGAAGAAAGTATGCAAACAAACTACTGGGCAATGGAGAGTAATGGAGAGGAGGCATCAACGGTGTAATGTGAAATGAAGCCTCTACCAAAAAGCACATAGAAATTATGGAAGCAACATTTAATAATAGAAAATAATTAGAAAATTACAGTAAAATGGTGTTTTAAAATATTCTTCTTGTCCACACTCAAATATTGACCTTTTATGATTTACATTTTAAAATTCTATACATCTATATTATATATTTTTATAAATATATATTATTTCCTCAATTTCCTTCTTGTATCACTTGGACTTGTTTTGTCACTTGGAAAAAAGGTTACTCTTGCTCTCAAGGTAGCTTACTTCACACACACATATACATATATATGGATATATTAGATAGAGAGATAGATAGATACCAATTTATCCAATTATATGTGCAATAGAGATACAAGCTTTGCAAACAAATGGCAAATGGACATCAGGATGTGAACAAAAGATACACAAATAGCAATATCAAAATTTCATCCTCAAGCCTTTAATTTCATAATCAAACTGAAAATTACTTTTTAATTAATTCTCATTCTTAAATAGTGAATATTTTACAGCTATTGTAGGTGCTTCCATTTGTAGCACTGAATTTTCTGGGGGTCACTGAATATCCTCAGAACATTATGTTTATTTAAATAAGAAAATGCTGAATAAGCACTTAAATTTGTCTCTTCATTGAGATGATAATTTAAAGGTAGCAAACACTAATTGCACAGTTACTTGTGAGAAGCATTCTAAGTTATATTTTCAAAGCATTAGTTATTTCCTTGCTAAAATAATTCACCATGATGGTAAAAAAAATGAGACTCTGAGAGTTAAGTAACTTACTTAAAATCTGACTTTCATTAAAGAGAGGTGGAAGACTGACTCAATTTTGATTCTAGTGCCTGTGCTCAGTCTTCTCAATCCCATCCATGTTTAATGATACATTTTTTAAGGAAGCAAAAAAAACTGTATACATTGCTAGTAATAATTATTATTTTACATCTCACAAGACTGTACGTTAAATGAGAGGAGAAATGACTATTGAGCTCACAAAGCTTTGAACAGTACTTTGTATATATTACTGAGCAATTTAAATCAAAGCTATTTATTGAAATGACACTCCAATACACATTGCAGTGTTATACCAATGTGAATAATACAAAGTTACATTTAGAATGAAATTTAGTGTGTGTGTGTGTGTGTGTACATGTAAATGATACACAGTTGCACTCAGAAGACCTGAGTTGAAGCTATGTAAGTTCATGTAAGTTGAAGCCCTTATAAGCTTCAAATTACATGAACTTGGTTGAACAATAATGTTTTTTACTTTAGCAATAAAATAATAGCAATAAATCATTTAAGAGTGTAGTTGACTAGAGCAAAATGGGATAATGGGAACAAAAGCGGTTGATAAAGTGTGAATTAATCTATATTTTTGGTCTAATTATTTCTATATCTGTTTTAAAAATTAAAAAAAAAATGTTATCCAGGGAATTATCCCAAAGGTGACAAGAGTTGTAATTGTTAGGAACAAAGGGCCGTTGAAAAGGGAGTTGGAAGAGTCTCTCTGTAGTGAATTTTCAGCAGTGCTAGAAGATAACATCTGTCTAATATTCAGAAGAGTCACAGAGCCTGGCAGAGATTAGCAAAATGAATGAGTTTGCTAATTAGCACTAATTAACCTGTTTGGGTGGAAAATTTGGTTTAATTCAGTGGATCTACCACATGCTGATATCAGGCTGAATTTTAACACTAAGTATGACTTTTGCTAATTTAATTGATCAAAGTTTGAATCTCTAAGCATTTATTTGATCATATTTATACAGATTCAATAACTAGCTACAGATCTAAAAAATCAGGAAAAATAATGTTATTGTTGCTGTAGTTATTGTCAATACACATTGTAAAAACATTTATTTTTACAATTTATAGGGACTACTAAAATGCAATTCAAATAATTCCTGGAAAAATGAAAGTTGTTGGTAATTCTATCCTCACAGATATAAATCGTACTAGCAATTAAATACATGTATCCAGGTGTATTAATTTTATACGCTTAATGCAATGCAACTGTGTTACAAAGTAAATCATCTACTTAGCTTTGTGAGGTTTTTTAATTATAAAATATACACTGAATGGCAGTTTTAAAGTACCCATAATTCAATATCTTAATATAAAATGTACATTAAGAGCTTGTCTCAGTTCATGTGGGCAGCTATAATAAAGCTATAATACCTTAGACTAGGTATTATATAAATAATAGAAATTTCTTTATCACAGACCTGGATGCTGGGGAGTCCATGATCAAGGCACCAGTAGATGTAGGGAAGCCTCACTGTCTGCATCACAGGTAGTGCTTTGTTGCTGTGTCCTCATTTGGTAGAAGGACAAAAAGCAGCCAAATACATTCCCTCAACCCCTTTTATAAGAACAGAGCCTCATGACTTTATCATCTCCTCAAAGTGGTACTTTGTAATACTATTGCACTGGGGATTAAATTTCTGTATGAATTTTGGAGTAACCCAAATATTCAAACCATTGCACTACTCTTGCAGGTAAGTACAAGCAGAAATTATTATATTAATATGTCCTACCTCAATTTTCTCTAAATTTATAGCAAACTACACTGATTGGTTTAAAACCAGAAGCCATCCATACTTCAAAAGTTTTAATTTGATCTTGTGCAAACATATGTGGGAATATTACCATACATCTCACAGAAAAAAATATTTTACTTTCCTTTTTAAAAACTTTCAAATTCAGGGGTACATGTGCAGGTTTTTTATATAGGTAAACCTGTGTCATGGGGGTTTTTTGTACAGATTATTTCGTCACCCCAGGTATTAAGCCTAGTAACCATTAGTTATTTTTCCTGATCCTCTCCCTCCTCCCACCCTTCACCCTCCAAAAGGCCCCAGTGTGTTGTTCCCCTCTATGTGTTTGTGTGTTCTCATCATTTAGCTCCCACCTGTAAGTGAGAATATGCAGTATTTGGTTTTTTGTTCCCATGTTCATTTGCTGAGGATAATGGCCTCCAGTTCCATCCATGTTCCCACAAAAGACACAATCTCATTTTTTAAGGCTGCATAGTATTCCATGGTGTATATGTACCACACTTTTCTTTTCCTCTACCATTAAGGGGCATTTAGACTGCTTCCATCTTCTTGCTATTGTAAATAGTGCTGCAATGAAAATTTGTGTGTATGTATCTTTATGGTAGAGTGATTTATATTCCTCTGGGTATATACCCAGTAATGGGCTTGCTGGGTGGACTGGTAGTTCTGGTTTTAGGTCTTTGAGGAATTGCCACACTGCCTCCCACAATGATTCAACTAATTTACAATCCCACCAACAGTGTATAAGTATTCCCTTTTCTACACAGCCTCACCAGCACCTGATATTTTTTTGACTTTTTAATAATAGCCATTCTGACTTGTGTAGATGGTATCTCATTGTGCTTTTGATTGGCATTTCTTGAACGATCTGTGATGTTGAGCTTTTTTTCATATGCTTTTTGGCCTCAATCTTTATTCTGCAAGGGAGGTATAACTCAAACTCATTGTTTAGAGCTTTTATCATTTGTTATTCCTCAGGATTATAAACTTGTTAGGGACGCAAGCAGTCTTTGTTTATAAAGACAACAAGTACCCTTCCTTTCATCCTTTGGGTTTGGAATTTTTTTTCTATTTTGATAGAAATAGGGTGCATAGAAAACATTCTGTAGCTGACATGTCAGTCTGTGACAATGGAAACTTAAATTGCTGAGGGTCTTAAGGTATAGCAAAAATATATATTTTTTTACATCTTGCTGCCATCCCAAGATGGTATGAGGAAACTGGGTTTTAGGTCCCTTCTGTTTGTAGTATCTTCTTACTTGAATTCTCAACAAGTCACATTAGCTGTAAGAGAGAACTTACTGTAATTGGGAAGAATAGTTAATTTAGGGAAACTAAGATAGTGACCTTAAGAACAGAGGAAAGTAGGCTTACTCCTTCCTCCCTCCCTCCCTCCTCCCTTCCTTCCTTCCTTCCTTCTTTCCTTCCTTCCTTCCTTCTTTCCTTCCTTCCTTCCTTCCTTCTTTCCTTCCTTCCTTCCTTCCTTCTTTCCTTCCTTCCTTCCTTCTTTCCTTCCTTCCTTCCTTCCTTCTTTCCTTCCTTCCTTCCTTCTTTCCTTCCTTCCTTCCTTCTTTCCTTCCTTCCTTCTTTCCTTCCTTCCTTCCTTCCTTCTTTCCTTCCTTCCTTCCTTCTTTCCTTCCTTCCTTCCTTCTTTCCTTCCTTCCTTCCCCCCTTCCTTTCTCCCTTCCTCCCTCCCTCCCTTCCTTCTTTCCTTCCTTCCTTCTCTCCTTCCTTTCTTGTTTTAAAACATTTACTCTGACATAACAGGAGATTAAGCTAATACGATTGAGAAGGATAGTCACCCCTACTTCATAACTTTTACTCCAAGTTGCGAAAAATTCCCTCTGTCTTCAAGAAGATAATATTTTAAAATTCTGAGAAAGTCAAAAGAGTATGGATATCTCCTGATCCCAGCAATGAATTATCCATATTTTGCTCTCTGATGTATATTCCCAAGAGATTAATAGTGGAAAATACTGTAATACTTTACTAATACCCTCTAATACTTTAGATCAACATCACAGTTTTCCAAAGAGAAGGCATAAACAAGAATGTTAATAATTAACTAGGTTCCTATACTTGCCTCTCTTATGCCACAAAGCTACATCAAATGTTTGTCTTATTTCATACTTAATGATATAGAATACCCTAAAGTGCAGTTATCAATAATTAATATGTTGTAGAATTCCATGATATTTTCACAAGATTATATCCAAATGTTCTTTATTTTTATAACTAAAATATAGTAGGGTCCCCAGTTTCATTTTGTATTTTATGACAACCACTAACTGCAGCATTTTGAGTCCATTCTTCTCTTTATTGATAAGTTTTTTTTCCCTTCACTGGACAAACTCCCACTTAATTTCAAAATTATAGATGTCTTTGGGTAGAAGGTATAGTTGACTAAGAAATAAAAATCAGCAGAAATGATTAAGTGCATTCCTAAACTTAAACTATAATTTATTACCTTTGAGCTATATAGACTTATTTAAATTAGAACCTGATAAAGTGATTAATCTCTACTCTGTCAAACTGCCAAATAATAAGTAATAGTGCTCCTATATTTTCTTGGGGGGTACAAGGAGACATTTAATTTCCTGTTTGAACTTTCTAGATGTCCAGGAGCAAATCAAGAATTTTTAACCTAGAAGCTGGAGCCAATTAAATAAATTTGAATTTCTCAGCGGCTGACTCAAACTCCATCATGTGGTATGAATCACATCCAGCCAAATGTCATCTTATGTCTACACTTACTCACTCCCTAAGCGGTGACACTATTCCAGTCTCACAGATTTGTTTTCCTGCAATACATGTTTTGAAAAGTCTAAATAGGTGTTGTAACTTGTATTTGTTTTTAAGTGTGTTGGTTTTTAACCATACTCATCAACTTGGTAGCTAATTTCCTGTGGCTTTTCCTATATTTGATGATATTGCTGTTCTTGCTCTTGGTTTTGCCATTAACTGGGAGGAGTTGTGACTAAGTTAGACGCAGCAGAATTTGTGTTTCTAGTATTCTCATAAACTTCAGCATGGACAAATAGAGTGCTTTCTTTTTGTCTTTTATGTATCACAACATTTTTTCAATAATTTCCTGATTTATTCACATATTATGGAATAGAATGCTTGTGTGTACATTTTGACATAAGTGGGTGTCTGAAATTACTGTATTGACAAATAAAACACTTTAACTCTCTTTACACAATTTGAAGAATAAAGTATACATTTCAATTCAAAAATGTAATTCAGAAAAAAGTTTCTATACTAGTTTAGTTTCTATTTATAGAACTAAATATTTACATTTTTAATAATACTTTCTTTGTATGGATCTACTTAATATTTCTGGAAGGCAAAATATGTCCATTTTATGATGTAAATTTCAGTATCTGGTAAGAGTAGGTATACAAAGAAAACTATTTTTAAATAAGCATGTATGCATGCACATTTTTACTACAATTTTACATTTACGTTTCAGTACTTGTTTTCGTTTAGAAATGTCAGGGGGTTTTTTTGTTTGTTTGGTTGGTTGTTTTAGACAGAGTTTCCCTCTTTTGCCCAGGCCGAAGTGCAGTGGTATGATCTCGGCTCACTGCAACCTCTGCCTTCTGGTTTCAAGCGATTCTCCTGCCTCAGCTTCCCCAATAGCTGGGATTACAGGCACCAGCCACCACGCTTGGCTAATTTTTGCATTTTTAGTAGAGACGGGGTTTCACCATGTTGGCCAGGCTGGTCTTGAACTCCTGACCTCGTGATCCACCTGCCTCAGCCTCCCAAAGTGCTAGGATTACAGGCGTGAGCCACCTCCCCCGGCCTGTTTTTCTTAATACTATATTATTTGTTGACATTAGACAACTAAAGAAAGCAATAATTTTTCCTCATTTGAACATTTCAGGAGTAATTAACATTTTTTAATATAATTGTTTTTGATGTTTAAAAAAAGCTTCACAAAGTGGTTTTCTCTTACAATTGCTGCCATGTTTCAATTTTACAAGAAATATAAGTTGTTTCTTACAATATTTTTCACAATTTCTAAATAAAGTAAGTACATTATATACTTATGCTTTGCTTTTTTAAAAAAGGAGTTCTCTAAAACAAGCAGAATTTGTTGTCACCTTTTCTTGGGGCTCCACAATAATAACGTTTTATTTGTTAAGTAGTAATATATGCAGATTTTAGAATGTATAAGAAACTTTGGTTGCTCCTCTGCCGAGAAACTTTGTAACTACCCACCTTAGTTACATTTTAAATATTCTGTATTTTACATGTCTGACTTAACCTCTTTTTTGTCTTGTTTTATAGATGGCGTTTTGACTGGTTATTTTAATAAATTTTTATGTTATTCTATAGCAAACACTCTTATTTCCACTTGAATCCACCATCTAGATCAATAAGTAGCATGTACCATCAACTTTAGAATCCATTTTGATTTTTTTCATATCCCTTCCTCCCCTCATAAACAAATTTGTTATTTGCATTTGTATAGTTTTAAATTTCTCAGATATTATTAGAATTAGGCAGTATAGTTTTGCCTATTTTCTTGAGATAGGTATTTTAAGTTCCTTTTAATCGGTAGCACTCCAGTCTCCTTTTTTAAAAAAAAAATCTATCTGCTAATGATTTTAGGACATTTGAATTATAGTATTCTCTGAACTCTGAATTTTGCTGATTCTATTTATTGGTGCAGCTCAACATATTTCTTATTTTTCTCTATTTCCTGGCAAACTGGCACCTCCATCCAGAGAATGAATCAATCTTAAGTTTAGTATCCTTTGCAAGACTCAAACTTTGACTATACATAGCCATGTGATACATAGTATATGCATATGTATATGTATCACATACATATGTGATGTATATGCATATGTATATGTATCACATACATATATGATGTATGTGGATCACATACATATGTGATACATAGTAGGACAACAAAAGACAAATGATGTCTAATTTTCTCCAATCTGTGATGTTAGGAGCCATTGATGCTTAATACTTATTTTAATTGATTAATATGTAGTTTATATCTATCTAATGTATTCACTGTGGTGGTGTTATGATTTTATAATTTTTTTATCCATTTACTAGTTGAGATTTTTCTAATAAAGGTATGCTTCCCTCATGTATAATTTTGTTTCAGGTGTTATTTGGTACAGTTTATGCAGGAAAGTCAAGACAAATGCTTGCCCTTTATTCTATTTATTAGTTTCCAAGATACTGATTTGCTCTCATTTCCTGAAGGTGACTACATAATTTAAAATATTTTTACAGACTCATTATTTAAATGTATTATATTATTTCTAATCCATTATAATTATTATCAAAATTAAAGCTCAAAACTTTGCATCTCTACCTAGTGGAAACCTCGGTACCTTCAACATATCCCTAGATGCCTGGAAAATATCTCTTGAAATATGATACAACATCATCTTGTATATTATCTTCTTAATACCTGAAATAAGCTATTTTCCCAAGATGGCTGAAATCTTCTAGTGAGGAAAGTCACTGCAAGACTACAATCTTGAGCATGGATGCTCATTGTTGGTGGGCAACCATTTCTAGGACTTTTTGAGACAACTCATTGATTCAAATTGATGTTCAAATCAAGTTGAAGACAGCAAGACTTTCATTAAAACATATTCTTGATACATCTGTATCTCTTTTGTTTCATACCAACATTCCTGATCCTTCGGGATACAGAGAATAATAAAAGTAGATCATTCTATGATTACATACTATTTTTTTTCTACCTTTCAGTGCCCATTTCCACAGCAGGCAAAGGACCTGTGTGAAAGTTTCTCTAATTCATGTTGATTGTTTAAATTTTATCATTAGTAGATTCCTCCAGAAGGGCCCATGCATAAAATCAAAGTTTTTGCTTTTTGATTGAATTGGTTGAAAGTCAGTTTTGCTGGATATATAATCATTGCCTTATACAGTTGTTCTACCATAATGAAGGGGGTACATGAGCAGCTTTGTTACATGGATATATTGCATTAAGGGTAAGGTATGGATAGTTTTGAAATTAATCCAATTTTTATTTCTCTTATACATATCATGCTTTTAACTTTATTTCATTTTGTGATGCCCAAATAATTATTTTTTCTTTAAACTTCTGAAATGTCCCGAATTGGTATTCTCAGTTGTGTGGTGTGCCATTTCAGTAATATTTTCAAAATTTTCAGGTAGTTTCCTTGAATTATAATTTTTAGTATCTTTTCTATTTCCTTCAGTTTTCTTCTTTAGAGAATTGCATTATCTGTAAGTTACAGTTAGCTATATGATATTGTTATCCTTAATATTTGGCACTTTCTCTTAACTAATTTTTATCTTGCACATTTTCTTTTTTTAAAGGAAGTCTTTCTTGTTTTATCTTTCAAATTAAAGGTGTATTATCAGTTTAGAATGTGTTTTATGTACAATTTGTGTGCAGTGTTATGTAGAGCTCAAGGTTACTTTTTTCCTACATAAAATGGAATACTAAACAGCAATGAGAATGAATGATCTAAAACATGAATGAATTTCAACAACAAAAAAAATTAAGTAATGGAAGACAAACACAAAACACATTCTGTAGGATTCCACCTACATAAAATATAAAAATATGCAAAACTAATTTATACTGTTAAAAGTAGAGACAATGATTATTCTTGAGAGTTGGCTACCAAGGATTAATAAGGGGCCCTTATGGATACTTTTAGAGTCATTTCTGGTCTGAGTGACGCTTACATGGGTCTGTTAATCAGTGAAAATAAATCAAGTTTAAGTGTATGATTTATGCACTTTACTGCATAAAATTTATACTATGGCTATGCAATTTTGCACCTTAACATTGTACAAAGTGCAAAACCTACATTATCTTAAGTAGCCCTTGCACTGAATGCCTGATAGTAGTATATCTATGCAATTTTTTTGATTAGTGTCAAATTTCAGTACGTTTTCCTTTATTTTTACTTTCACCTTTTTAATGCTTATATGCTCTTATGAGCATATTGTTTTTTATGCCAGTATCACAGAATATTTTATGATTTCTCTTGAAAGTACTCAGTTGATATATAACATATTCATTAAATTGATTTTGGCTTGTATGTACTGATTTAGTATCTGTGTTCTAATTATTTCACCTGTTTTATGTTCCTCTATGTCGTTTCTTTTCTTCCTTTGACTTAAGAATTTTAATTACCCCTTTCTTAAAGTAGTTGAATGATTCTTCCCAATCTGTAACTTCTAAATGAGTATGGTAATCACACATAATGATAATGTTCTTCTTGAACATAGAAACTGTACCTTGTGTTTGCAGGAAGGATTGAGAGGAACAACTTTTTTTCTGAGCAAAAGCAAGAACTCTATCCCATCCAGTAATTTTTTGCCCTTATGCTACATTTTAAATCTGATTGCAATCAATTCTTTCCGATATTTATTTTCCTTTTTCAACTTATTTTCTGTTGTAACATCTTCTGTTGTATTAGTTAATTTTTGTGTTACTTTTACCTTGTTTCTTTAATAATGTTTTATTCTTTGTTAAGAAAATATTATAGATTCAGGGGGTACATGAGCAAGTTTGTTACATGGATATATTGTGTTGAGGGTAAGGTTTGGGCTTCTAGTGTGCCCATCATCCAAATAGTGAACACTGTACCCAATAGGTAATTTTTCCAGCCTCGTACACCTCCCACCCTCCGACCTTTTGGAGACGAAAGTTTCTATTATTTCCATCTTTATGTCCATGTGTACATATTGTTCAGCTCTTAGTCATTAGTGAAAACTTGAGGTATTTGATTTTCTGTTTCTGAGTTAATTCACTTGAGATAATGGCTTCCAGCTTCATCCATGTTGCCGCAAAATACATCATTTCATTCTTTCATGGCTGTGTAGTATTCCATGATGTGTGTATACCACATTTTCTTTATTCAGTCCTCTGTTGATGAGCATTTAGGTTGATTTCATGATTTTGCTATTGTGCATAGTGCGGCAATAAACATACAGGTTCAGATTTTTTAATATAATGATTTATTTTCTTCTGGTAGATAGCCAGTTGTGGGGTTGCTTGGTCAAACGGTAGTTCTGCTTTTTTGTTCTTTGAGAAATCCCCATGTTTTTTTCCATAAAGGTTGTGCTAATTTACATTCCCACCAACAGTGAATAAACATTCCCTTTTCTCCACAACCTGCCAACATCTGTTGTTTCATTGACTTTTTAATATTAGTCATTCTGACTAGTATGAGATTTGATATTTTTTAAATTTTTAATATTTCTGGCTATGTAGATATGTATATTTATGAGTTCCATGAGATATTTTGATACAAGCAGGCAGTGAGTAATAATCATATCAGGGTAAATGGGGTTTCCATCACCTTAAGTGTTCATTCTTTGTGTTACAAACACTCTAATTATACTCTTTTAGTTAGTTGAAAAGGTACGTTATTGACTACATTCACTCTGTTGTACTATCAAATATTAGATCTTATTCATTCTTTCTAACTATTCTTTCTACCCATTAACCATCCCCACTTTCCCCCATCCTCTCCAGTGCATTTCTCTGATGATTAGTGATGTTGAACATTTTTTTGTATGTTTGCTGGACACTTGTATTATGTCTCCTTTGAGAAACATCTGTTCATATCCTTTGCAAAATTTTAATGAAGTTGTTTTTTTTCTTGTCGACTTGAATTTCTTATAGATTCTGAATATTAGTCTTTTATCAGATGCATTTTTGCAAATATTTTCTTCTGTTCTGTAGGCGGTCTGTTTACTCTGTTGATCATTTCTTTTGATTTGCAGAAGCTTTTTATTTTAATCTGTTCCCACTTGTGTATTTTAATTTTTGTTGCATTTGCTTTTGCAGTCTTAGTCACAAATTCTATGCCAGGCTAATGTCCAGAAGAGTTTGTCCTATGTGTTCTTCTGGGGCTTTTATAGCTTCAGGTCTGACATTTACGTCTTTAATCCATCTTGAGTTATTTTTTGTATATAGTGAGATGAAGGAGTCCAGTTTTATTCTTCTGCATATGGTGATCTGATTTCCCCAGCACCATTGATTAACCAGGATGTCCTTTCCTTATTGTTTATTTTTGTTGGCTTTGTCAAAGTTCAGTGGTTATAGGTATGTGGCTTTACTTGTGGTTTCTCTATTTTGTTCCATTGATCTATGTGTCTATTTTCTAGCAATGCCATGCTGTTTTGGTTACTCTTGTCATGTAGCATAATTTGAAGTCAGGTAATGTGATGCCTCCAGCTTTGTTCTTTTTACTTAGGACTGCTTTGGTTATTTGGGCTTCCTTTGGGTGCATATGAATTTTAGGATTATGTTTTCTAATTCTGGGAAAAATAATGTTGGCAATTTAATATGAATTCCATTGATCTATAGATTGTTTTGGGAAGTCTGATCATTTTATTAGTCTGTTTCACACTGCTGATAAAGACATTTTTGAGACTGGGCAATTTACAAAAAAAAAAAAAGGAGGTTTGATGGACTTACAGTTCTACATGGCTGGGGAGACCTCACAATCATGGCAGAAAGCAAAGAGGAGCAGATCACATCCTACATGGATGGCAGCAGGCAAAGATAAAGAGTTTGTGCAGGGGATCTCCTCTTTTTATAAAACCATCAAGCCTCGCGAGACTTATTCACTATCATGAGAACAGCATAGGGAAGACCTTCCCCCATGATTCAATTACCTCCCAGCAGGTCCCTCCCGCAACACATGGAAATTGAAAATGAGATTTGGGTGGGGACACAGCCAAACCATGTCATTCCTGGTCCCTCCCAAATCTATGTCCTCACATTTCAAAACCACTCATGCCTTCCCAACAGTCCCCCCAACGTCTTAACTCATTTCAGTATTAACTCAAAAGTCCACAGTCCAAAGTTTCATCTTAGACGAGGCAAGTCCCTTCCACCTATGAGCTTGTAAAATCAAACACAAGTTAGTTACTTCCTAGATATAATGGGGGTACAGGCATTGGGTAAATACAGCCATTCCAAATGGGAGAAATTGACCAAAACAAAGGGGCTACAGGCCCCTGCAAGTCCAAAATCCAGTGGGGCAATCAAATCTTAAAGCTCCAGAATGATCTCCTTTGACTCCATGTCTCACATCCAGGTCACACTGATGCAAGAGGTGGGTTCCCATGGTCTTGAGCAGCTCCATCCCAGTGGCTTTGCAGGGTACAGCCTCCCTCCTGGCTGCTTTTGGAGGCTGGCATTGAGTTTCTGCAGCTTTTTCAGGTGCACAATGCAAGCTGTTGGTGGATCTACCATTCTGGGGTCTGGAGGACAGAGGCACACTTCTCAGAGCTCCACTAGGCAGTATCCCAATAGAGATTCTATGTGAGGACTCACATTCCACATTTCCATTCTGCACTGCCCTAGCAGAGTTTCTCCATGAGTGCCCTGCTCCTGCAGCAAACTTCTGCCTGGGCATCCAGGTGTTTCCATACATACTCTGAAATCTAGGCGGAGGTTCCCAAACCTCAATTCTTTACTTCTGTGCACTTGTAGACTCAACACATGTGGAAGCTGCCTAGGCTTGGGACTTGTACCCTCTGAAGCCACAGCCTGAGCTCTATGTTGGGCCCTTTCAGCCACAGCTGGAAGAGCTGGGATGCAGGACACTAAGTCCCTACACTACACACAGCACAGGAATGCTGGGCCTAGCCCATGAAACAGTTTTTTTCCTCCTAGGCCTCTGGGCTTGTGATGGGAGGGGCTGCCATGAAAACCTCTGACATGCCCTGGAGACACTTTCCCCATTGTCTTGGCAATTAACATTCAGCTCCTCATTACATATGCAAATTTATGCAGCCAGCTTGAATTTCTCCTCAGAAAATGGGATTTTATTTTCTGTAAAATTGTTAGGCTGCAAATTTTCCAAACTTTTATGTTCTGCTTCCCTTATAAAACTAAATGCCTTTAACAGCACCCAAGTCACCTCTTGAATGCTTTGCTACCTAGAAACTTATCCTGCCAGAGACACTAAATCATCTCTCTCAAGTTCAAAGTTCCACAAATCTCTAGGGCAGGGGCAAAATGCTGCCAGTCTCTTTGCTAAAACATACCGAGTCATCTTTGCCCCAGTTCCCAACAAGTTCCTCACCTCCATCTGAGAATATCTGAGCCTGGATTTCATTGTCCATTTCACTACCAGCATTTTGGTCAAAGCCATTCAACAAGTCTCTAGGAAGTTCCAAACTTTCCCACATTCTCCTATCACGAGAACAGCACAGGAAAGATCTGCCCCCATGATTCAATCATCTCCCACTGGGCCCTTCCCACAACATACGGGAATTCAAGGTGAGATTTGGGTGTGGACACAGCCAAACCATATCGATCATTTTAACAATATTGACTCTCTCAATCGATCAGCATGTCATGTTATTTTATTTGTTTATGTCATCTATTATTTCTTTCATAATGTTTTGTAGTTCTCCTTGTACAGATCACATGTCCTTGGTTAAATATATTCCTAGGTATTTTATTTCTTTAATGGCTATTGTAAATGGGACTGCATTCTAATTTTTTTCTGATCTTTCTCCAAATATCTGAGTTATTGTGGCTCTGATTCAAGTTTTTTTTTTTCTTCTTTTCCTTCATTCTCTTAAAGTCTATTAGTTGTTTTAAAATACTAGATTATGGTTGTGTTACTTTAATGGACACAATTTTCTGAGTTTATGCCTGGAGAGATACTATTCTGTTCTCTATTCTTTCTGGTGTTTTAATACTAACTCTGGAATTTGAACTCAATAATATTCTCTTTTCTGTCTTCGTGTGAAATTACTTTTCCTAAACTTGAAAATGAGTCAGTTTTCAGGAGAGCTTTTTAACTTCCTAGAGTTCTATCTTCTGTTATTTCCAAGAAGTGTCCAAACATATGGCACCTTTTGTTTAATTTTTGGGATTTCCTGGTGTTATTATCCTCTGCTATTTTGGTCAAGAGCCTTCTCTTTTTTCTGTCTCTGTTGTCCATTTCCTACACAATTTGAATGCATTTTCAGGGGAATCTTGTCAATATTTAGTCTTGTCTTAGAGTGGAGCACTGAGAGGAAAGGGATGGTAGTTCATCAGGATTAGTTAGCTAAAGCCACATCAAGTCATCTTACCATAGGCCCCGTGCACTAACTCACTACTGGGAAAGGTAAAACTTATCCCTGTTTCAGCTGCTGTTCTCCAACATACTTGTCTCATAAATATCTGTTGGTTATTTTGAATTGTTTTGCCAAATCTGTCAGCTGCTGTTTTCTCCTGTACAAGTTTACAGATTTTGACACCAGGACTGGTATAATTTATGAGGCCTGGTGCAAAAATGAAAAATGTGAAAACTTTCGTTCAAAAATAATTAAGAATTAAAGATAGTGATGGCAGAGCATTAAACCAATTCTGGGGCAAGAAAAAGTAACATGTCCTTTAAGCAACCTCTGTCTGATGTCATGTAGGTCTTATGTCTCTTGCTGGTTTGTCCTCACTCACTGGTGTTACATCTTTCATAGGAACATCATCAGTTAATTTTCTTTTAAGTTTTTCCCATGGAATTTAGTTTCATTATGTTTTGTCTTTTGTAATGTAAAAATTATTCTGGATTTAAAAACTATGCTCTGGTCCCTGTCATCTTCTCACACACCTTCTATTAAAATAAATATATAAAATAAAGAACCCTGCTAAACAGGTTTATTTAGTATTAAAGTCCTATTTACCCTAAAATTAAAATTGTCTATCAGATTTAAATGAATACTGGAACATTGTTCTTTTTACATTACCAAGTTTTCATTTTACTTTATGAAAAAATTTGGTCCACCATTTTAAGAATTATCAGTGCATCTAACAATATAAGTGTTTTAGTTTGGACTAATATACTACACATCTGTGTAACTGCACTTTAATAATTCATATCTTTAGCAAAAAAACATCAAATTTTTAGTAGCAGAACAAAATCGAACCTTATTTTTTGCTAAGATAACAGTTGAATGCAGTTAGTTTGCTCAGCAGTTTCAGTGGCTACAGTCAATAGAAACTATGAGGGGCCTAGGCTGATAGAGGACCTGCCTTCTCCAGTAAGTGTCTCACCAGATTGCTCTGGAAGGCTATAAAGCCAGAACAGGAAAGAACATAAAAAACTGAGTAATGAGTGTCACCTAGCGATGAGTGACACTTAGTAATGAGTGACACCTAGTGTCACCAAGACAGTCTGATAATTTCTGTCCAACTGCATGCCCACTCCCCACCAATTACATGGATTTAATGAAAATGTATTATTTTTCTAGGGCTGCTAGAACACATTACTACAGAGTGGCTTTAAAAACAGAAATTTATTCTCTCACAATTCTGGAGGCTAGAAGTTTGAAATCAAGGGGTCACCAGGGTCATGTTCATGCCACAGGCTCTAGGGAAAATCCTTCCTTGCTTCTTCTAGCTTCTGATGGTGCCTGTAATTTTGGGCATTCCTTGGTTTGTGAAAGCATAACTCCAAACTCTGCCTCTGTCCTTACAAGGTCTTTTCTGTGAAACTCTCTATGTCCCTGTGTCTCCAAATCTCACTTTCTTAAGGACACCAGTCATTGGAATCAGAGTCCACCCTAATCCAGTATGATATCATCTTTATTAAATCTGAAAAGTCCCTATTTATAAATAAAGTATCATTCAGAAGTACCGGGGATTAGGAACTAAACATTATCATTTGTGGAGGACACAATTCAACCCACACCAGTCAGATAATCTCTGCCACATTCAGTTGTGACTTCAACTTTAAGATCTTTTCTCATGAATAACATAAACTCTTTTCAATTTAAAAAGAGAAAACAAAGATATTACTTGAATAACTCCCTAAAATATTTTTAGTTGTAGATATTATCTTCAATATACTAAAGTTGTGATTTTATCTTTTTATAAAGATCATGTTGGCACATTTTGTAATCTCATGATGTCTAAAGAGTATGTGATAAGCTATTTTCCCTGTCCATTAATATCCTGCCAACAGAATATGAATATTACAAAAGTTGAAAATTAAAAGAGAAATCGATAGAAGCAGTATTTGTTCACTTATAAAACGGTATCACCAAATGACATCTTGAAGTCTAGCATCACACTTCTGAGTTGAGTACTCTGAGTTTGAAAAAATTAGTTTTAAATTTTTGGTAGACAATATCCAAGCATTATGCTGGATATTTGAGGAATAGCATTCCTGAAAATGATACCACTTGGCAGCTGCTCACCAGATAATGCCTTTTTCTTTTGGTCTTTGAATAAACCCTTAATAACATGACATCATACTTATAGTATGCAGGCTTTACTTACCCTCCAGGTTAACTGGGTTAATCTTTTGTCATTACTTTTTAAACAAAATATATTATCTTTTTCTTGCTAGTTATAGAGCAATTACCAGATGAAAAATAAAAAAGCAGTTATTAATATGGGTTTTAGGAATAGTTCTCAAGTGGCCTATAAACAGATACAGTAACATTTAAATAAAATAATTTCTAAAATCTCAATTTCTGTATACTTTATATATTATACATTATATGTTAAAATGGATATGGCAGAGAATAAATTTGTATTTAAGGCTCTATATGGCCTCTTTTCCCGCTTTGTACAAATAAGCATCTGCCGTTTTCCAAAACAAAATTATCAACTATTCTGAATCTCAGTGAAATACATTGTACCTAGAGGAGGACAAATAACATTTTGCTAGTGGTTGTAATATTTAAAAAGTTACACATTAATTGACTGAGTAAACCCCCCTGTTTGCACTTCATGTGTTTTCCAGTTACTTGCTTTCGAAAATCCTGAAGGATATAATTAAGTTGTAAAATAATGAATAATTAAAAAAAGTATTGACTGTATGATTTTTGCCAAGAATTTGAAAGTTTAAGGAAACAACTGTCATTGTTATAACAAAACAATTCTATTCTTATGATCTTATTTATTTGAGCAAATGTTTTCAGAGTTTGTACTTATTAATACTGAAAATGAAGTATAATGTGTATCCTAAAAAACTGTTACATTCTAAAATTAAAAATATAGAGTCTGAAATTGACAAAATGTAAAAATGAATAAAGGAAACCTCAAATTTCCACCTCATGTGGATGTGGGTTGCAAATAAGAAACAGGAATATCTATTTTTATGTTGATTTTACAGTCTGCATCAATATAATCTGGTCTGGATTTGTCTTCTGTAAAGGTGAGATCATACTAATATTACTGGACGTCCATGAAAATGATGGAGTAAAAACTCCACCACTCCATAAAAGCAATTTAAAAACAGTCAAAAATCAGTTAGAATCAAGTTTTTAGAGCACTAGCAACTAACCAAGAGTATGGACTCAGCGTAGGAGCACTTTTTAAAGAAAAGAGTTGAATTTTGGTTTTAAAAAAACAGCCAGTGTTACGGTATTTTAACTTACCAAAGTCCCATTTTCCACTCTCCAGCTCAGTAGTAGCTGTGAAGAAACAGCCTGCACTTCTAGCAGCAGTATTAGATGAAACATAATGGACTTCATTTTTAAAGAATTGCAACTTTTGTTTTCACCTGTCTGGTGACTCCTTGGAAGTCACATCATGGAATGTGGAAGTCATATCCATGGAAGTCACTGCTTCCTAGGAACTTGCATCCTCTGAAGCCACAGCCCGAGCTCCATGTTGGGCCCTTTCAGCCACAGCTGGAATGGCTGGGATGCAGGGCACTAAGTCCCTACACTACACACAGCATGGGGATACTGGGCCTGGCCCATGAAACAATTTTTTCCTGCTAGGCCTCTGGGCCTAGGATAATTAAGCTGCTACCCAGTGGGTATTTGAAGAAAACATATGTAGGCAAACGCTTTAGTCAGAGCTGTTGAATGCAAAGGATTACAGTTGTGGCAAACAAGAGAATAAACAAAATGCTTACGAGGAGAGGTTGAAGAATGAGATGCTTTAGGGAATAAGGGCTTTGAGAAGATCTGACATATTCTAGAGAATTTATAAGGCCAAGTGCATGCCCAGAATTCTGCACATACTCAGAAGACACCAGAAGAAGCATTAATGTCTAACTACTTCTCCTCCTCCTCCTCCTCCTCTTCCTCTTCCTCCTCCTCCTTCTTCTTCTTCTTTACCTTGAGGGTATGTAAAAGTGGGAAATAAAGATAAGGTGAAGCTCTAAATGTTGTGGCTTCATGCCGGAGGCATTTCCAACATACCACAGCCACTCTGCAGAAGTGGGGAGATTTTACTGTTGTGCCAAACACTAAAGGAAATTTCTGTCCAATGATTAGATGACCAGTAAACTGATGGAAAAAAAAAGTATCTGTAACTGCATGCAACACAGAATATATCCCAGGCCACTAGGCAGTGGGTTAAAATATTCAATTTTCATAAAGAAAAATACCCACAAAATTTCAACTAATAATTCTGTATCTGGCAAAAACTTCTTTCCAAAAATGGAGGAGATAGTCCTCATCCCTTTGAATATGGGTGTAACCTGTGAATATAATGAGATTTTACTAGTGTGATTAGGTTACATTGTGTAATACAGTTGACTTTAAAAAAGGGAAATTATTGAGGTGTGCCTATCCTAATCACCAACAACACAGCTAACATAATCCCACAACTACAAGGAACTGAATTCTCTCAACATTCCAAATGATCTTAGAAGTGATCTTGCCAGTGTAGAACCTCCAGATAATGGCACAATCACTCGATGTCTTGATTTCAGCACTATGAATTTCTGAACAGAGAACACAATTAAAACATGTTAGACTCCTGACACAAGGGAAATGTGAGATAATAAACATGTGTTGTCTTGAGCTGCTAAGTTTGTGTTTTTTGTTGTTGTTGCTGTTACACAGCAATAGAAAACTAAAACACCTTGTTTTATGCCTTCTTGTGATTGGTCATTAGAACTGATAGAGCCCTTAGTCCACTGATCTCCAAGGCATTTATTCCTCATGTGACACTTTGACCCAAGCGTGGACAGAAGACCATCCTTGGTTCATTCATGTTGAGACTATTTGGAATATATTTCTTTTCTTTTTTATGTATTTATCTTTAGGGAGGGTATTTTTAAATCTATTTAAGTTTGCAAATAGGTAATTTAGTTAAGCCTAGGTATCCATGGGTTTTGGTTCCAGGACCCCCTGTGGGATACCCAAATCCCTGGATGCTTAAGTGCCTTACATAAAATGGTGTTGTATTTGCTTATAACCTATATACATACTCCCCTACAATTTAAATTACCTCCAGATTACTTATAATACTTAGTTATACTGTATTATTTAGGGAATAATGACAATGAAAAAAAAGTTGGTACATGTTTAGTGCAGACACAGTCACCCTTTTATTTAACTTACCTGAATATATTTGACATGTAGTTGGTTGAATCCACGGATGAAGAATCCAAAATACAGAAGGTTGATTATATATATATACATTGGTCAGAAATCAAAAAAATTGACAACGTATATAGTGAGAACTTTCCCAGGCATTCTTACTCTCATCTGCACCATTCTAATCTGTTTATTCTTCAAATAACAAATGCTTTTAGTTTCTCGTTATTCTTTTAGAGTTATTTAAAAATGCATACCTGTGAAAAAGACTATTAATTATTACCAATATTCATTGTCCTCTTCTTAAAAAATATTAGAATTTTTTATTGGGCACAAGACTGTAAGGAGTAAAAACTACAGTCTTACATCTGCATCACAGCTAGATGTAGCCACGTCAAACATAAGCAGAAGCATATGTGGCAGCTTCCAAGAATGTTCCCTGATATACACCCTTTGCCTCTTCTGTTTCTCCATACTGCTTTCTGGAAAGTAGATGGTGGCTTGGACCAGAGGACAAGGACATAATCTAAGGATGGGCTAGTGAGTTTGAAGTAAACTGGCTCCAGAAAGTCTCATAGAACACATGCAAAAGCCCTATCATTGTCTACCTGCCCCCAGACATTTATGGAGAGAAACAAACCTATGATTAAAAAAAGAGAAATTAAGACCTCCCTAGATAAGCAAAAACTGAGACAGTTTATCACTGAAAAACCTGTACTTCAAGATAAGATAAATTGAATTATTTAGGCTGAAATTTAACTTTATGCTACATAAAGACTGCCATATACAAAAGGTCATAGATTGTGTGATTCCATTTATATAAAACTTTAAGAATAGGCAAATTCATAGAGAAAGAGAGTATATTAGTGCTTTCCAGAGGATGAAGTGAGAGGAAAATTAGGAGTGCAGGATTTCTTTTTGGAGTGATGAAATTGCTCTAGAATTAGCAATTATGGGTGTGCAAGATTATATGAATATGGTATAAAAAATACTGAGTTACGTATTTTTAAATGTTTTAAATGATAAATTTTATGATATGTAAATTGTTTAGTAAATTATAAACTGGCAGTATTAACTTCCTTATCTATATCCAATGCGTATGCATGGCGTGTATGTAAAGATAATACACACAAATCATTAATAACAGAATCAATAGTGTTCAAAATAACATCTTTAACCATTGTAAATCTGGTAACTAGAATTTTCTGTAATGTGGGAATATTTATAGTGGAGATATTTCCTTACTTTCAATAACTGTTTCCTTCTTAAGGAAATTCATGGAAGGAGAGAAAAAAATGAAAAACATTTGATGTCATCAGATTCTTCATTCATTGAAAACAAATTGTCTATTGACTTTTATGAGTCAAGAAATATTTCAGGACATTGGAATACATCAATAAACAGGTGTAGACCCTTGTCCTCAATAATATTATAAAGAACACAATAAGTGATGATAATATGAGACAACATGTAAGACGTAGAATGGAATAAACTGATAATTGCTCTGATATAAAAGGGAAAAATAAAATTTTTATGGATATTGGGAAAACTGGGTTGATAAATAAATTAGGCATGAAAGAAGCATGAAATTTTGGACGTTTCTTTGTTTCTGTGTGGTGTGGTGACTCACATAAACCTCAAAAATGTCCTCTTCTGGCACACATTATGTTCTCTTCCCCCAGGTCCTTGCTCAAGGATATTGACACCAATAACTAAATTCTAGTATATTAAGCTTGATATGTTGATGTCAGAATTGATTCTTTATTGTCTCTCTGCAGCCAAGTATTTACTATACCCTCTATATTATGTGTATAAATACCTGTTTCCTTTTATCTTATTCAAGTATCCGAAGTTGTGTAAGAGAATTCTAAAATGTCTTCCTGCCTCCAGGCTCAATGCTTGTTTTGTTTCTCTGTCTACATCTTGTAGTCAGATTGAATAAAAAAGGCAACTTTTATCTGTCTGTGTCTATTCAGTTAAAAAGCATCCAGTGGTTCTAAATCACCCAGATCAAGTTTTAAGTTGCTCCGCACAGCACCTGTGGCTGTACTTTATTTCCTGTAACAACATGTTTCAATCTCTCTCTCTTCCATTTACCTCGTGCTACAGCCACATCAAATCTTGTTCTATAATCTGTAACAAAGTCTCTCTGTCACGTTTTAATACTGGGATGTGTAGTTTTTCTTATACTTACTATGATTTATTTTTTCTCCATTTTTTCTTAGTAATTATAACTAAGGTCACTTTCATTCATATGGAAGGGTCACTTTAAATATAAGTTGTAGCTAAAACCATTATCTATTCCCATCTCAGTTTAAGAAGTAAAATGTAAAAACATAAATAAATAAACAAACAAATCTCCAAAGTTCTCCGTGTTTGGTTCCCTTGCCACAAACTTTCAACTCTCTCACTCAGGTACAAACTATTTAAATGTTTTAAATAGTCTTGATATATATGTAACATCCCTATACAGTCTGGTCTGATGTTACTTATTGTTGAATAGTGTATAAATAAAAATCATATTGTATGTATCATTTTACAAAATGTCATTCTCACTCAATTATGCGTTTGTGGGAGTCATCTGTGTTTTTACATGTAACTGCTGTTCATTTATTTTGTTATCTAGTATTGAATCACCAGGAATATGTCCACATTTATTCATCTAATCTTGATGAACAATTGAATTGCTTCTCTTTTTTTGCTTATTATGAGCTGTGTTGATATCAATTTCTTTATTAAATATATTGTAGAATCCTAGAGATATTTGCATATGTTTCTCTAGGTTATATACCTAGGAGTGGGGTTGCTGGGTTATAAAGTTTGTGTATAATTAAGGGTTTTCCAAAGTGGATGGACATGTCTACATTACAGACCACAATGAACAAAAGATCTCATTGTTTTCGCATTCCTACCAGAGTTGTTGTTAGCAGTCACTGAAACTTTCTACAGTCTGGATTTGTGATCGTGTTACACTGTGGTTTTTTAGCTGCTTTATTGATGTATAATTTACATACTATACAATTAGGTCTTTTATACTATACAATTAAATGTTCTCTATTACAGATATGTGGAACCATCACCACAACTTAGAACATTTACTTCACATCGGAATAAACGTAGTACCTCTTAGCTATAACACTCCTAATCCCCCAATAACCCTAAATTCAGCCCTAAGCAGCTACTAATCTATTTTCTGCCTTTACGGTTATCCCTATTCTGGACTTTTATGTGAATGCAATCATAGAATATGCGAGCTTTTGCGGCTTTTTTAAAAACCTACAATAATATTCTTAAAGTTTCTCCACACTTAAAGCATATTTTAGGACTTTATTATTTTTTGTGGCTGAATAATATTCTATATAACGGAGGTATCTCATTCACACATTCATGGGCATTTGGACCATTTCCACATTGTAACTATTATGGACAATGCTGCTATCAGTATTGATTTACAAGTTTTTGTAAGTATATATGATTTTATTTCTCTTGGGTATATATCTAGAAGTGAAATTTCTGGGTCATAAATAACTCTTTAATTGTTTGATGAACTGCTAGAGCTTTCCTCTACATGGCTACAACTATTTCATTCTCACCAACACCATATAAGGGTTCCAATTTTTCTACAGTTACACTAATGGAAATGATACCAAAACTAGTTATTATCATTCATTTTAATTCTAATTATGATACAAGGTGTAAAGTAGTATCTCATTGGGATTTTAATTTTCATTTCTCTAATAACTCTGATGTTGAACATATTTTCATGTTCATATTGGCAATTTGTTTATCTTCCTTGGAGGAATTTTTATTCAGAACTCTAATTTTCACTTGAGATATTTCTCTTTTTATTCTGAATTGAAAGATCTAAAGATCTTAGATCTGCATATTCTACATACAAGTCACTCATCAGATACATAATTTGCAAACATTTTTTCCATCCTGTGTACTATCTTTTACCTTTCATTTTTATTGATGCATAATAATTGTACATATTTAATAGGGGTATATATAATATTTTGAAACATGCATAAAATAGTGATCAAATCAGGGTATTTTGGATATTTGTTTGTTTATCATTTTTGTTACAAACATTTTAAATCTTCTCTTCTAGTTATTTTGAAATAGACAGAAATTATTCTTAACTATAGTCATCCTTATTGGATTTGTATGCTAGAACATGTTATTGCAATCTAAATTTATTTTTGTACCCTTAACCAATCTTTCTTCATCCTCTCATCTTTCCTAGTCTCTAGCATCCGTCATTCTACTCCATCTTCATGGAATCTACTTATTTAACTCCAACATATGAGTTACAACATGCAATATTTGTCTTTCTGGGTCTGGCTTATTTCACTTAACCTAAACACCTCCAGTTCCATTCACATTGCTGCAAATGAAGAGATTTCATTTTTATATACAGCATAATAGTATTCCATTGAGTATATCTAATTCATTTCCTTTATCCATTCATTCATTTGATGGACACTTGGGTTCCATATCTTGTTCATCGTGAACAGTGCTGCAATAAATATGGAAGTGGAAGTATCCCTTTGATATCCTGATTTCCTTTCATTTGGATAAATTCCCAGTAGTTAGATTGCTGGATCATATGGTAGTTCTATTTTTAGATTTCTGAGAAACCTCCATACTGTTTTCCATTGTGGCTGTACTAATTTACTTTCTCACCAACAGTGTAGTAGAGATCCCTTCCCTCTGAATCCTCACCAGCATTTGTTAGTTTTTGTCTTTTTGATAACAGCCATTCTAATTTGGGTGAGATGGTATCTTATTGTGGTTTTGATCTGCATTTTCTTGATGATTAGGGATGTTGAGCATTTTTTTGTATACCTGTGGGCCATTTGTATGTATTCTTTTGAGAAATGTCTGTTTGTGTTCTTTGACCGCACTTTAATGCAATAATTTATTTACTTTTTGCTGTTGCTTTGTTTGAGTTCCCTATGTATTCTGGATATTAGTTTCTTATCGGATGAATAGATTAAAAAAATTTTCTCCCATTCTATTGGTTGTCTTTTCATTCTGTGAACTGTTTCCTTTCCTGCGCAGAAGGTTTTTGGTTTACTATAGTCCCACTTGTCTATTTTTTTAAAATTTAAATTTAGAGACATGACCTCTCCTAGTTGCTCAGGCTGGAGTTCAGTGGCACAGGCTCGAACTCACGGGCTCAAGTGGTTTTCTTGTCTTAGTCTTTCAATTAGCGAGGGCTACAGACATGTGCCACCATGCCAGACAAATTTTCCAATTATTTTATAGAGATGATTTTGCTGCGTTGCCCAGGATGGTCTCAAACTCCTGGCCTCAATCAATCCCCCCCTCCTTGGCCTCCCAAGACATTGAGATTACAGGTGTGAACCACCATGCCTGGCCCCCATTTGTCTATTTTTATTTTTGTTGCCCGTGTTGTGTTTTATTTTTGTGTGTGTGTTTGTGCCTGTGAAGTCTTAGCTGCAAAATCTGTGCCTAGACCAAAGTCCTGGCTAATTCATTCTGTGTTTTCTTCTGGGAGTTTCATAGTTCCAGGTCTTAAGTGTGAGCCTTTAATTTATTTTGAGTTGATGTTTATATATGGTGAGAGGTAAGAGTCTAGTTTCAATTTTTTTACGTATGGATATCTAGTTTTCTCAGCACTGTTTATTGAAAAGGGTGTCTTTTCCCCAATGTATGTTCTTGATACCTTTGTCTAGAATTAGTTGATGTAGATATATTTTTGAATTACCTGTTCTGTTCCATTGGCCATTGGTGTTTGTTTTTAATTTCAATACTATACTATTTTGGTTACTATAGCTTTGTAGCATATTTTGAAGTCAGGTAGCATGATGCTTTTTCTTTTTGCTCAGGATTTCTTTAGTGACTTGGATATTTTTGTGGATCCATATAATTTTAGATTTTTTTCTATTTTTGTTGAAAACAGCATTAGCATTTTAATAGGGATTGCATTAAATCAAATTACCTTAGGTAATTGTAAATTATTAATTATTATTAATTGAACAATTGTAAATTACCTTGAGTAGTATAGTCAATATTAATTTTTTCAATCTATGAGCATGGGATGTCCTTACATTTGTTTGTATCCTCTTCTATTTCTTTCATAAGTGTTTCATAGTTTCATCATAAAGGTCTTTCACTACCTTGGTTAGATTTATTCCTGGGTATTTTATTTTTTAGAGCTGTTGTACATGGGTTTGCTTTCTTGAAATTTTTTCAGCTAGTTTGTTATTGGTGTACAGAAATGCTACTGCTCTTTGTATGTTGGATTTGTGTCCTAAAACTTAACTGAATTCATATATTAGTTCTAAGAGCTTTTTGGTGGAGTCTTTAGATTTTTCTCAATAAAAGATTATGTTATATGCAAAGTGAGACTATTTATCATTCTGTTTTCACATTTGGAAGACTTGTATTTATTTCTCTGCCCCATTGCTCTAGCTAGGACTTCCAGTACATCGTTGAATGGTAGTTAAAGTGCACATCCTTGTCTTTTTCCAGTTCTTTAAAAAAAGGCTCTCAGTTTTTCCCTATTCAGCACAATGTAAGTTGTAGGCCTGCCATACATGGCCTTTTTTATTTTGATATGCTCCTTCTATGACTAGTTTGTCTTATTAAGGGATGTTAAATGGTATCAAATGCTTTCTCAATATGTCTTGAAAAAAAGTCACATGTTGTTTGTCTTTCATTCTGTTGATGTGATTATTATATTTATTGATTTGCATAAACATCATTGCATCCTTGGAAAAAATCCCAGCAATGAGATTTGATTGTGAGAACAATGGGCTTCAATACCTGGTTATGGTGAATTATCTTTTTGATGTGTTGTTGAATTTGGTTTGCGAGTAAAATGCTGAGGATTTTTGCATCTGTGCGTATTTGAGATATTGGCCTGTAGTATTCTCTTTTTTGGTGGTTGTGTCCTTGTCTGATTTTACTATTAGGTTATTTTTGACCTCATAATATGAATTAGTACGAATTCCTTCCTCTTCAATTTTTGACAATAGTTTAGAAGAATTTGTATTAGTTCTGCTTTATAAGTTTGGTAGGATTCAGTAGTAGATTCATCCAGTCCTGGGCTTTTTGTGTTGGGATGCTTTTTATACTTTTTATTACTGAATCAACCACATTACTTTTATATGTCTATTCAGATTTTATATTTCTTTCTGGTTTAATTGTGCTAGGTTGTTGATTTACAAAAATTTGTCCATTTTCTCTTGGTTTTCTAATTTGTTAGCAAACAATAGTCTTTAATGATTCTTTGTACTTTGTCATATAATTTGTAATGTTTCCTTTTTTCTTTCCTATATAATTTATTTGGGTCTTCACTTTTCTTCTTGGTTGATCCAGCTGGTGTCATAATGCTGCAGCCCTCTGGGTGGGCATGAGAAAAAGTAATTGGGGATCCAGAGATGTAGAGGTACAGGGGCTGTTGGGACTCAGAGCAGGGTGTATTCTTGTGGGGGCCAGGTTCTCATAATGATGTTATGCTTCAGCTGCTTGGGTCTTAGGAGGGTGTGTGGGCCTCAGTGTGAACACTCTATCTGGAACAATGCTGTCACTTGAACTCTAGGCAGCACTCTGTATTAGTCACAGGTCCCCAAGGGTCAAGGGACTCCATGGCTAGGAGTGCAGAAGTCTACAGTGATAATGTAGACTGCTGACAATCTCCCACTTACCTTTTTACTGCAATGGGGAGTGCTGCCTCGCTCCAAGCCATTCCTGGCCCAACTGAATGCTTTGCTTCCCTCTCCTGTTCATCAGGGGTTCCTTGTCACTTCCATGCTGAATTCCAGTCTTCTCTCTTAGAAGCTCTATACGATGGCTAGTTATCTGCTCATTGGTTTGGTCCTTCTTTACGGGGGAGGCAAGTGTCAGGTGCCTGTAGTCTGCCATCTGAAATGTCTTTTACCATTCTTAATAGTGTCCTTTGAAGCACAAGCCTTTGTAATTTTGATGAAGTCCTATTTATTCCATTTTTCTTTTGTTTCTCATGCTTTTGATGTTATATCTAAAAATCAACCTTCTTTTAGGAGAAATGTGTAAAGTAATCTAGTTGTTGTCTATAAAATAATTAATGGTCACGAATATGCATTCAATATTTCATAGTTTACTGTTACTTAAAATAAACTGTGAAATTAATGTTATTTCTATTTTTGTTTTTACTTTGTGAAACCAGGTCTGGCCCTATCACCCATGTTGCAGTGTAATAGCACAATCTCAGCTCGCTGAAACCTCTGACTTTCTGGCTCAAGTCATGCTCCTAACTCAGCCTGCAGTGTAGCTCGGTCTACAGGTGGGCACCACCATGCCCAACTAATTTTTGTATTTGTTGTAGAGATGTGGTTTTGCCATGTTGCCCAGGCTGGTCTCAAATTCGTGAGTTCAAGTGAACGGCCCAATTTGGCTTGCCAAAGCGCTGGGATTATAGGCATGAACCACTGTGAATTTTAATGAATGAACCTTGAATTTTAATGGTGTAATAAAAACATATGTTCCTTTTCTTCTTTGCTGTGTCATTGTATAATGCCCACGAAACTATAATTACCGTGATAGTCACATCCTCTCCAGGCAGTCAGATAGTGCAGTAGTTGAAAACCTACTTGACAACATTCCAAGATTTAAGTTTCATATGCTGATTCTCCCTCTTATGAGATCTTGAACGAACGACTTAATCCAAGTCTCAGTTTCTCCGTATATGAAATGGAGATAAGAATATTAAATAGCATAGTAAAAGTCAAGAACTCAATGAGGTCTTGCCAAGTAGTGCCTGCTCAACAAATCATCATCATCATCATTATAAACATCACCATAATCCATCTTTTCAGGAATTAATAAAACATCAAGAAGTAACACAGACGACATTATATTCCATTTTTATAATGAACATTCCAGAGAAATACAGTTAGCTTTTCGGTAAAATTCTTAGTGTTAGCTTTCTTTCAAGAAGGTAAATACTAATAAATGGCCCGCATACTTGATACCACAGGTCTACTTCTTTATCTACTTCTCTAAGACTTTGTTGCCATACTTTATTTACTACTATTCTATGTGACTGTTTGTAATAGTATTCCATATAATTGAGAAACAAAGTTATCCTTTAAACTTGTATTTGTAATCTTTATATATTTTTGAATTAGATATATTTCATGCAGATCATATCCTTTCCACAGTGTCTTGGCTAACTTTTATTACTGTCTCAAATCTTATCAAGATAATTTTGTTAAATTATTTATGTTAATAAAATATATTACTTTTGTTATAATTTTAAGTGATTCATATTATACTTTTGTATTAACTTCCTGATTCCTTTTCCCTGCCTTATACTCTCTTCTTTTCTCCTGATGAGTTTTGTGTTTTCCATCACACAGAATGTTATGTTTTTTACTCTTTAGCGTAGTTTTCAACACAACAAAAGGTCAGATCCAGACTATCTTCTTTATACTATTGTTTGCTTATTATATAGGTTACATATCTATGATAGATTACTTTGTAGCAGGATGAACTAATTAATACTTACTCTTTATTTTATGTAGGAAAATTAAAACAAAACAAGAATTGTACTTTGCAATTGAATACAAATGTCAAATCCACAGAAGTAAATTGGACTAAGCATCAAGACAATGTGACTCAAGTTACCAAGGTTCGGTGGAATCTATTTTATTCCCTGGTATAATTAAAGTAACATGAATTCAAATTTTGAGTTTATTTTCTTCAGAAAAATATGGAGCATTCAGTGATTATGTAAATAATGATTCTCTTCTGACCAGAAGACATTAACTCACTCCTCTGTAGAGAAATATATTTAAAAGCATGGCTCTGTATAACTGGACATTATCATAATATTGATTTAATTTTATTGGATATTATAAAGATTTATTCTTATAAAGCTCTACTTCTTTTAGAAAATGTATGAACACTGTCATGTCTCATATTATCAATGACAAAGTATACAAAATAGAAGTGGAAAATAAGATATAATTTTAGGCGACATCTTAAGCAAACATATAGAACATTTTTTAAAAATTTATGTTCACTTAAGAAACTTATCCTTTGAGTATTAGGAAAACAACATTGAAAATTTATTATTTGATTTACTTGAATACTTCCTTTCATGAGCACTACTACACGTCTGTTAAAATGACTAAAATATGGAAATTGGCAATTCCTATTGCTGCCAATGATGCTAGCCAGCAGGAATGCTTGTTCATAGCTGGTGGGAATGCAAAATGATGCACCCACTTTACAAGATACTTTGATAGTTTCTAACACAGCTAAGCAGTCTTGCCACAGAATCCAGCAATCACACTCTTAGGTGATTTATCTGCTTGGAAAACATATTTCTACATGAAAACCTGAAAATAAATGTTTATTGCAGCTTTAATCATAATCACTCAAAATTGTAAGCAACCAATATGTCCTTTAAAAAGTGAATGTGTTAAAAACCATGGTACATTCACACAATAGACTAACATTCAGCACTAAAATGAAATGAGCTATGTAGTTATGCAAATACCTGCATAAATGCATGCACATTGCCAAATAAAAGGAATCTTGTGAAAAAGCTACATATTGTGTGATTCCAATCATATAGCATTCTATAAAAGGCCAAACTATAAATATAACAAACACATTGCTGTTGCCATGGGACATGTTTGTGTGTATGTGGCAGGGGGAGTTTAAGTAGGTAAAAAAGTGTGAATTTTAGGTTAAATGAAACTATTCCATCTTTCTGTAATGGTAATACATTACACTGCATTTGTCAAAACCATTGTATTTTATAGCAAAAGGGTGAAGTTTAAAGTGTGTGTATATGTATGTATACATATAAGTATATAATATATAATACACACATATAAGTATATTATATATAATATACATATATAACATATAATACATATACATACATACCCATATGTGTATATATACACATATGTGTAACATATATGGGTATGTATGTATATGCACATGTATTTATATGTATGTATATATGTGAGTGTATGTGTATATACACATATACATGTATATTCATATATTTTTAAACTTGTACTTTAAGCACAGGGGTACATGTGCAGTTTTGTTACATTGGTAAACGTGTCAGGGGTGTTTGTTGTGCAGATTATTTATCACCTAGGTATTAGGCCTAGTACCGATTAGTTCTTTTTCCTGATCCTCTTCCTCCTCCCACCATCCACCTTCCAAAAAGTCCCAGTGTGTGTTGTTCCTCTCTGTGTTTCCATGTGTTTTCATCATTCAGCTCCCACTTATAAGTGAAAAATATATGGTATTTGGTTTTCTCTTCCTTTGTTAGTTTGCTAAGAATAATGGCCTCCAGCTCCATCCATGTCTCTGCAAAGTACATAATCTTGTTCTTTTTTACAGCTCCATAATATTTCACCTTGTATATGTACCACAATTTTTTATCCAGTCTATCATTGATGAGCAGTTGATACCACATCTTTGCTGTTGTGAATAGTGCTGCAGTGAATATATGCGTGCATGTCTGGTGTCTTTTTAATAGAACATTTTATATTCGTCTGGGTATATACCCAGTAATGGGATTGCTGGATCAAATGACATTTCTGTCTTTAGGTCTTTGAAGAATCACCACACTCTCTTCCACAATAGTTGAACTAATTTACACTCCCACCAACAGTGAATAAACACACCTTTTTCTCCACAACCTCACCAACATCTGTTATTTTTTGACTTTTTAATTATAACCATTTTGACCGATGTGAGATGGTATCTCATTGTGGTTTTGATTTGCATTTCTTTAATGATCAGTGATGTTCAGCTTTTTCTCATATGATCATTGGCCACATGTATATCATCTTTGGAGGAGTGTCACGTCCTTTGCTCACTTTTTAATGGGGTTTAAGAGATCATGGGATCCTAGGGTAGAATGCAGAGTATGACAAGATAATGTAACTGCATTCTAAATGTATGAAACAATCTCACTGAGGAAATATGGCAAAGAGCAGTGCCGACCTAAGTTATGTTCTAAATGGATACTATAACACTAAATGTCAAACAAACTGTACAAATTATACTCTAATTGATAGTGTTGTTTCCCACAGGAGTACAGTTGACAACTATAATACTGTTCTACATGTATGAAACTAACTAAATGAATTGTGAATGTTGAGAAACAATTTCTTACATTTACAGTGGGATATTAAGATCATCAATGAGAGGATGGATAATCCATGTTGTCATGGATTAGAGTAGGGGAACATCAGTATGAACTCATGTTCTGCTTAATGTCGATATGGATAATTACATATGGATATATTTTAGGTGTGTGTTCTTATGCAGTTTAGTATACACACATATATTTATTTTCTGTGAGTTAAAATGGTCTAGAAGTGATGGTACTTGTTGCGATTAGGCTTTGTGTCCAAACTCAAATCTCATCTTGAATTATAATCCCCATAATCACCTTGTGTCCAGGGAGAGACCAGGTGGAGTTAATTAAATCTTGGGGGGCAGTTTCCCCCATGCTGTTCTTGTGATAGTAAGCTCTCATGAGATCTGATTGTTTTATAAAGGACTTTCTCCCTTCACTTGGCACTTCTCCTTCTTGCTGCCTTTGAAGAAGGTGCCTTGCTTCCTCTTCACCTTCTCCCATGATTGTAGGTTTTCTGAAGCGTGCCCAGCCATGCTGAACTGAGTCAATTAAACCTTTCCTTTAGAAACTACACAGGTTCAGACAGTTCTTTATAGCAGTATGAAAACAGACTAATACAGTAAATTGGAACCAAGATAGTGAGGCACTGCTGTAACCATTCCTGAAAATGCAGAAGTAACTTTGTAACTGGGTTACAGGCAGAGGTTGAAACAGTTTGGAAGGCTCAGAAGAGACACAAAGATGTGGGAAAGTTTGGAACTTCCTGGGGACTGGTTGAATAGCTTTGACTGAAATGCCGATAGTGATATGCACAATAAAGTCCAGGTGAAAGTGGTCTTAGATGGTGTTGAGAAACTTGTTGGGAACTGGAATAAAGGCGACACTTGCTATGCTTTAGCAAAAAGACTGGCAGCATTTTGCCCCTTCCCTAGAGATCTGTGAAACTTTGAACTAGAGAGAGATGTTTTAGGGTATCTGGCAAATGAAATTTCTAAGCAGCAAAGCATTTAAGAAGTGAGTTGGGTACTGTCAACAGCATTCAGTTTTATGCATTCACAAAGAGATGGTTTGGAATTAAAACCTATGTTTAAAAGGGAAGCACAGCATAAAATTTTGGAAAATTTGCTGTCTCACTATATGATAGAAAAGAAAAAAACATTTTCTAAGAAGAAATTCAAGCCAGCTGCAGAAATTTGCATAAGTATCCAGGAGCCAAATGTTAATCACCAAGACAATGGGGAAAATGTCTCAAGGACATGTCAGAGGTCTTGATGGCAGCGCCTTCCATCATAGGCATAGAGGCCAAGAAGGGATAAATGGTTTCCTAGGCTGGGCCCAGGGCCTTGCTGCTTTGTTCAGTCTCTGGATTTGTTGCCCTGTGTCTCAGCCATGGCTAAAAGGGGCCAAAGTACAGCTCAGGCCATTGCTTCAGAGGGTGCAAACCTCAAGCCTTGGTGGATTACACATGATGTTGGGCCTGTGGGTGCACAGAAGCCAATAATTGATGTTTGGGAACCTCCACCTAGATTTCAGAGGATGTATGGAAGTGACTGGATTTCCATACAGAAGTTTGTTTGAAGGGTGGACCCCTCATGGAGAACCTCTGCTAGGGTAGTGCAGAAGGAAAGTGTGGGGTTGGGGCCCCCACACTGAGTCCCCACTGAGGCACTGCCTAGTGAAGCTGTGAGAAGAGGGCCACTGTCTTCCAGACCCCGGAATTGTAGATCCACAGACAGCTTGCACTGTGTGCCTGGAAAAGCTGCAGACACTTAACTCCAGCCCAGGAAAACAGCTGGGACGGAGGCTCTACTTTGCAAAGCCACAGGGGTGGAGCTGCTCAAGATCACAGGAACCCACCTCTTACAACAATTTGACCCAGATATGAGACATAGAATCAAAGGAGATCCTTTCGGAGCTTTAAGACTTGAGTGCCTGCTTGATTTTGGACTTGCATGAGGCCTGTAGCTCTTTTATTTTGGCACATTTCTCCCATTTGGAACAGATGTATTTACCCAATGCCTGTACTCTAACTGTATCTAGGAATCCTGTACTCTAACTGTATCTAGGAATAACTAACTTGCTTTTGATTTTAGAGGCTCATAGGTCGAAGGAACTTGCCTTGCCTCAGATGAGACTTTGGACTTGGACTTTTGGGTTAATGCTGGAATGAATTAAGACCTTGGAGAACTATTGGGAAGGCATGATTGGTTTTGAAGTGTGATGGTGACATGAGATATTGGAGGGGACAGGGGCAGAATTATGTGGGTAGGCTTTTTGTCCCCACCCAAATCTCATATTGAATTAAAATCTCTATAATCTCCACACATCAATGGAGAGACCAGGTAATTGAATCATGAATTTCCCCCATGCTGTTCTCATGATAGTGAGTGAGTTCTCATGAGATCTGATGGGTTTATAAAGGGCTCTCCCCACTTTGCTTGACACTTCTCCTTCCTGCTACATTGTGAAGAAAGTGCCTTGCCTTTCCTTTGCCTTCCACCACGATTGTACATTTCCTGAGGCCTCCCCAGCCATGCTGAATTTTGAGGCAATTAAACTTCTTTTCTTTATAAATTACCCAGTTTCAGGCAGTTCTTTATAGTGGTATGAAAATGGGCTAACAATGCTCATTGATAATGAGAACATCTAGCAGCCAGATTTAGGTTTTGAATACTATTATTCAATAAAAGAAACTAAGGTTCTTTGAATAAATGGCAGAATCTATCACAGGGGAAGAAATCTACAGGATTAGCCTGGAGCATCTTACAGTTGCAGAAGTTAATAAAGTGCACAAAACATACACACAGACTCTCTGTGTCTCTCTATATCACTCTCTTTCTTTCTTCCCCTCTCTCTTTCTCTCTCCTCCTCTCTGTCACAAACACACACACACACACACACACACACACACACACCCCTTGGGAATATGTCAAAAGGACACCTTTCACTCGAAAGATTTTTCAATAGCAAAAGCTGGACCAAATTGAGCAGAAAATGCATAATATATTGGATTATCTCTCTACATTTAAAATAAATACCCCAGGTCCACACAGATATAAATAAATTACTGAAAAATAAGTAAATAGAGAGAATGATCAAATCGCATGTCCAGAAGAATTCTAAATAATTTATGTAGATTATCCTTCTTCAAATCAGCAGAACATATCCCTATCCTTAAGTGTGATTGCCACCAAAATGACATACTACTGAAGATCTTTCTTTCATTTGCAGTTGGTGATGGTGTGTGTAATTGTGTACTTCGAAAACATAACAGAATTACATAAATTTTAAATAGAAACAATTCCCCAAAATATATGGACTTTATGGTTTTATTGGAATCACACATTGCTTCCCATTTCTTTTGTCACTAAGGAATTTCCTGGCAATTTAAAAGAACATTCTTGCCTACATGGTGGACATAGTGTGAAAGTTTGAATTATATAATCGTTATTCCAATTTCTATATAAATTCTATGTTCCAAGGTGTTCAAAAAATAATTTAAATGTGCCACTTACCTTTATCAAATGATTATTGAACAAATAAACAAAAACTGACAACAGGCATAATGCTACTTGCCCATCTTGGATTTTTTTCTTACTCTTTTTTGTTTTTATTATTCTGAAGGGTAAGAGATGGAAGGAAGGAAGGAAGAATTAAAGATTTTTCTCACTCATGTCTTCCAAATTCTGCCATTCCTTTTACATCTTCTGAGTTATTATAAAAATATTTCAATGAAATCTTTATGTTTGATGTAAAGAAAATTGGCATTGATATAAGGTGATGTTCATTGAATCATCTGACAGACATTTTTCCCCATACAGTTAAGGAGTTAAATGGTGCTAACTTACGTATAAATATATCTTACTGTTAGAGACAGCAGTACAATGCTGAACATTCAGACAAAACAAAGCAAATAAATCACACACTTTTAATACCTCCATGGTATGCAGCATCCTCATGATAATTCAGAGCAAATTAAAGGATACTCAGTCTCTAGCTTTCTTTATTGCCTGAGTTCTTCAAGTTCCTGTCACAAATTTTAAGACTTATGAAGTCTCTTGACTGTAAATGTACCTGTGATCTTTTCACAGGCAGAAGTAAAATGAATTCCAAGGACTTTTTTCCCTTGCATGATCTATCAAAGACCAGTAATAACTGCCAAAAATTAATTTACATTATTCTGATCTAATCTTTGTGTAATTAATTGCTTCTAAATCACTGAATACATTCATGCTCCTTACTCGTCATTAAAATAGACATTTTGTAATAGAAAAAACATTGACCTCTCCTTTCACATCTTAATTAAAAATTCTAGTATATTTTGAAGAATGTATCAAATGTTATGGGTGGAAGGAATAAGAGTCCATATGAATTTCTAAAACATAAATGATTAAGTCATTTTGTTCTATGGAATGATATGACCATATCACAAATATTCTACAAAGTCACATAAGTGATGTCCTTGCTCATGCAAAAATGCTAGTTTCTGGACTGCCAGTCTAATGTTCTATCCACTGTATTAAACTGTAACTAATTTACATTAGTATACTTAATCAGATTTATTAACATTACATCTTCTGATTGTATGTTCTTAGGGAAAAAACAAACAAACACACATACAGGTAATTTGTCTAGACAGCCAAATGCTTAGTTATGTGTCTTTGTAGGAAATGACAAATTCAAGCTACTACTAGTGTATGGAGAAAAAATATCTAAAATCAAAATTAGGTCTATTGACTTATGTTATATTGATGGAATTTGGAAATAATTGTTTTAATTGGTATACATAAACTTTCATTTTAACAAAATCCTAAGATTATTCCCATGCTTTTAATAGAATGTATTTGTATTGTTTTCATCCTGCGTGTGATCAGAATCTAAATACTTTACATTGGTGTCCCCTTCCCTGTCATTTTTCTGTAATGTATCCCTTATATCTCTAAGTTTTCTCTCAAACATGCTGCTTTTCTTAATTTCTGACATGAGTCTTATTTTGCATGTCTACAGTGTACTGAAAGTCATTTTTAAATAATATCTATAAAAAAGTTTAACTCCCATGCTTATCTTTACCCACCAAACTTGTAGACACTCTACTGGTTCCAAAAAATGACATTCATAAAAGATGGCTTCTATTTCATCCAAGTATTCCTTCAAGCTAGAAGAAATACATTAATATTGGTTTAATATTTTAAGAAAGAGGGATTTGAATAAGATTTAATAGCTGGGGAATATTAAAAGATAAGAAGCTAATAAGGTCCTTCAAAGGTTCTATATATTTTTAAGTGAATTTCAAAGACAAAAATTTCATAGAGACAGGATAATTTCTGCAGTTATTTTTTTCCAATAACAGAAAATGTGGTACTTCAGTTAAAAATAAAAATGAAATTGATACTTTTTTCTTTCTGTCCTGTGGTTATTTTTGTTCTTGTTTTCTTTCTACTAATATTGCACAGAATCACTAAATTGGAGATACTGTTTGATTTAACCCTTGACAAAAGGAAAATAAAATACAAGTGTAAATGATAACATTATCAAAATAATTTTAAAATTCATACAATTTATAATATTTTGAACACTTTTAAAATAATTTGATGTTTTCTAATGGTATATGTAGAATTGAAAGTATAAAGTCTAAAAAAGAATTCATCCTTAGGTAGCAAGTGTATAGAGGACTAAAACTTCATATCATATCGTATCATATATAAATTTATACAATAAAACTCTCATCCTATGGTTCAAATAAATAATATATATTCATTCTATTTATTACTGGGGCTAGCACCATGAATAGTTCCAAATATATTGGAACAATATTTCTGAAGTCATATTCTAATAATGTTTTCAATAACCTAAACTTAGTATTAAATTATTTGTGGCAATCCTTCATCAAGGTTCAATAGATATATGTGCTCAAATTAGTTTGAATATTACTAGTACAGTTTTACTGGCAACAGGAAATTCCACGATACTATATAATTCATAAGATTTCTAAAAGCAAACAAAGTTGCATTTTATAGCACAATTGGAAATGTGGTTTCTGTTAGTTGCATGGTTCGAGGAGTGGTGTTGTGGTGTTGTTTTGCAACATTCGTGTTGATTCAAGATAACACATTCTTGACAGACATAAATCCTAAATCCATGTCACTTGCATATTGACTGTTCTGGCCATAACTTTGTATTGGTTTAATCCATGAATACTTTATATTTGGCCAGAATTGGTGCAGGTTTGAAAGGAGAATTTTCAGTGTTGAGGAGATTATACTAAAAACAAATAAATAAATACTTCATTCTTTTTTACAGTCTGAAATTGTGCACATGAAAATCCATTTCATCAGATAGTAATAGTTAAAAGATTGTTCTAATAATAAAATAGATGCTTTTTTGCAATAGGATATTCATAACACTTTGTCTTCTTGATATTTCATGAAATGAGAAGATAAATTTTTGTTTCAAGTTTAATAATGGGCTTTGAGTAATGTATTAGCATCTATTTTGTCATATCTTGTATCATGAAATTTTATGTTTATATTTCTTTAATTTTGGAATAAAAAGAAAAGCCTCCCATTGTATTATAAATTTATGACATTTTCATATAAGGAAGTAGATACGTTACTAATTTATAATTATGGTGTTATTTATTAATATCAATTACATTAATGGAGATGAAAACTATTATTTCCATTTCAGAGCTTACTTAGAGACATAAGTGCAATCACTTATTTGAGAATACTTAATCATAGAAAGATTGGCATATAATATTATACACTAATTTTTGACAATCAATGTCTGCTTAATATAACATATATTAAAAGTTCTAACAGTGTATGTCAGGTCCAGAAAAGTCCTAAAGTCCACACACTTTACTTTAGGCTTTGTTGCCATTTAATATTATCATTTTCTCTTAGCTAATTTCAGTCTAAATGAGTTAACTTATTTCAATTGATTGAAAATGTATTAACCTGTTGTCACAGTTCACTGACAAGTCAATGTAGTCAAATAAATGTAACAATTTGCAACTAGTTTCTGACTAGTCACTTGGTAAAAAATTAATTAGTTTTTGTATTGACTAAGAATTTATATTTTTCCAGAAACTAAACTGGAATACATAAATGAACTAAACTAAAATGCTTAAGTGTGGACTCTAAAAATGTACATAGGGAGAATCAAGGTGTTGCGGTTTGAATGTGCCTCCCAAATTCCACGTGTTAAAAACGTAATTGCCATTGTAACAGTGTTAAGCAGTGAGGACCCAGTAAGAAGTGATTGAGTAATGAAGGTGAAGCCCTCATGAATGGATTAACGCTATCACAAGGGTGGATGAGTTACTGTGAGTGTGTGCTATAAAGCAGGTTTGGCCACTGTTACCTCTCTCTGTCCCTTATGCTCGCCTCTGCCTTCTGACTTTCCAACATGGAAGGCTCCTTACTGAATGCCACTGCCATGCTCTTGAACTTCTCAGCCTTCAGAACCTTGAGCAATATAAGCATCCCTTCTTTATTAATTACCCAGTCTGCTATATTCTGTTAAAGTGACAGGAAACAGAAAACGACACATGGCTTATTTATTCTCATTACATTAAAGTTTTGACTTGAGTAAGTTTGGGACTACAAAAGTTTCTTCCATTATTCACTTTAAAAATATACCAAAGATCAGGTTTCCAAAACAACCAAATGTTATTTCTGAGCACTCATGATACCTTACAGAAGTAAATAATAATTTGTATGGTGCATATAATATTTAAAAAGCAAGGGAAAAAATAACATAGAATAGAATAGATTAACATCAGCTTTCTCCTTCTGCCTTCACTCTTTCATACCACCAGGAATGAGATCAATATTGAAAGTTTAACTGTGTTCTTTTATATCACTTGCTGAGCCCATACATTAATTTTTTATGTGTTTAGAGGTAAACACAAAGGCACATTTCTTTAATGTTATTAATTCCAAAAATAGAATTTCCTACACACTTTTCTAAATCCTGCTTTTCTCATCCAGCAATGCATTGTAAAAATAACCCCAAGTGTACTAGTGAAAATAATGACTAAACATAGTCTACTTAATGACCATAATATTTCATGACAAAGAAGTAGCATACTTTATCAGCTTTTTTCATTTTGATTTCTTTTTTTGCATTATATAAAAAAATATTTCAATAAATTACCCGATGCGTCTATTCTGGTAACATTTGTTTGCTACATAATATATAATATGTAATCTTGGAATGTAACAACTGAATAATATTGATGGGTTGTTGAAATATTTTTAGTTTTAACATTGGTTTGCACATTGCTTTCTAAAATTGTTACTAACTCTTTTCACTTCATTCAACAATGTATAAGATCACCCTTTTTCCTTCACTGCTGCAAAAATTACGTATTACATAGAGGTATATTATAATTTGATACTTGTATTATTCTAAAATTACATATTGTTGTTGCTCTAATTTGCATCCCTCATCAGTAAATTTGACCATGTTTTCATGTTTGTATTGACTATTTGGATTTGCTGCACAGTAAAATTCCTCTTCATATATTTTCCCTATTTTTCTATTGGATTTGGCTATTTTCTTCCTGTCAATATTGAAATAGTTTAAATGCCTACACTTTGTGATCTCTATTAGAATAGAAAGTTAAAAATTTATCTCTTTACATTTTATGTATAAACTGAGTTTTAAATAACATGTGTTACTTTTTCATAGTTGACATCCTAAGGGGTAAATATAATGCCTATTTTAATGTTTCACCCACTCTTTTTACATATTTCAAAAAGAACAGAAAAAACATCTCTTCTTCCAATGTCATTTCTACCAAGGATTGCCACATATCCTGCAATCTTGGCTATTTATTTACTCTAGGAATGTACCTTAAAGTCAAACAGATGTTGGCTCTAATTGAACTTGTCATTAGATAGATTAGTCCATTCTCTGCATCAGAGATTAAAAAATATTTTTAATATATACCTCTGGTAATTGTTCTCTCCATTAATCACAAAAAATGTCTTAGTTATCTGATATACTTTATCCTTAATTCAGGGAATAGCTTTCAGGGTCTCATATTAGCATGTGAAATTCAGGTCTCCTTAATCGATGTACTTCTTAATTTTCAAAAGATCAGTTGAATGATCTCAAAGGTGACACAAATCTATTAAAAGAATTGTAATTAGCATAACATTTTTAAAACTGTGTTTAAATTACATTTTTGTCTCTGTAAACATACATTTGCTAAAATATGCATGCTTATCATTTATTATAGAAAAAACCATGTTAAAAGCACTTATTTATTTTCTACATTTACATAATAAAATATAAATTTTTGAATATGGTTTTTGTTGATCCTTGCAGACAGTTGTTTGGGCAAATATACCTAAGAGTACATAGTTGTGTTTCAGTAAAGAAATATTGGCCCAGTATAAAAATATATAATATACCAATGTATCCCACCATTCATAAAATGTCAGAAATAAGATAGAACTGTGCAAGAAAAAGCTATTTTGCTGTACACAGAAACCCAATAAACTGATAATTATGAAATATGTAAATTTCCTTAAGTTTGGAAGTATTGAACTCCATGGACAACATAATAGATATGCAACTTTAACCTATAAAAGAAAATATATTTAAATATGATATGATATAATATGTGTCAAATTGAAGATGACAAGCAACATTGTATGTATGAAGTAAGAATATCTCAAATACAATTATATGGGTGTTTTTCTACAAAACTTTAATAATTTAATCCAACAGATTAGTCATGAAAATTAATTCAAGTGGATAAATGAAAATTAGTGAAGTATTATTTTTTTATTTTGAAAATAATTCCTTTAAACCATAAAATAATACAAATACATTCTGATTCCTAAACATCTAAAATTTAAAATGATCATTATTTCAGGAAATTTAAATAAATTATGGATAATTATCTATATAGAATTTCTATATAGATATCTATATAGATAATTATTTTATAGAGATAATTATGAATAATTATATCGTTCAAAAATATTAAATTTTTCTATATAGATTAATATCTATATAGCATTACCTATATAGATAATTATTTTATATAGATAATTATGGATAATTATTTAGTTCAAAAATAATTCATTTTCAAAGAAAATGTACAATATAAATGTTGTGTCCAATGTTCTTCTAATTATTTAATTACTGTATAAATGGAAATTTAACCTCCTGTATAATTAGCTATAACATTAATAAGTTATCATATAAAGAACATATAAAATTTGAAATTGTATTCTACTTTTCCATAAAACCAGAGCTTTTAATAACAACAACAACATAATCTAAGAATATTTTCAAGGTTGCAATATATTTCTATATTTCTCTTAGATCTCTGGACCAGAAATAAAGTAGAGGACACAGGTGTCACCCTGGGAACAATTCTGTCAATGAGAGAGTGAAAATGGCTAATGCCAGTGACAGTCAAGTTTAATCTTATGCAAGCAGAATTTAATAGGATCAACACACTGTGTTTCAGAAGTCATCTGTCAGGTAAATCCTTCCAATTAAAATTAAATAGAGACACTGAAACAGACTCCTGGTAATGGCAATTAAAAATGTATAGCTGTGTTTAGCTTTTAATCCATAGATATATTTTTCATGAAATATAAATGTTTTTATATATAATCAATTTTGAAACAATTTTTGAAAGTCTACAAGCCTCTGAGAACCAAGATATGGCAAATACACACATATTGGAACTGTGCTTCAGAGTATATACACCTAAATTTCATGATCATCTTTTACTGCCATTGTGCTGTCTGTGTATTGTATGTGTATGTTTGTATATATGTGTATATAAATTTATCACAGCTGTTACACAATATACCAATATACTATATTTAGTTTATTGGAACAGATGAGGAATCCTTGGCTCAGAGATTCGAAATAAATTCTACAAGATTACATAACTTGTAAGACCTAGGGTCAGAATTTGAACTCTTCTTCCCACCTGCAGTGACTGCTTTTTTTGCATTGCCAAAAACCACAAAATAAGTGGAAAAGAAAATATGAGAAAAGTGACCAACAGGGGACTTGACAGTATTAAATGCAATTTCCCCCCACTTTCCAAAATAGAAAAACTTGCACACGCTTATTTATGTATTCTACAATAAATCTAGAAATACCAAACTATTCCTCATGGGTGATAATAATGCCTATATCATGATAATTTACTATTTAAGCAAATGTTTTTTTTTCTCAATTCCCATCTAAAATACATTACTATGTTTTGATATACATTTCTGATCTTCTGTCGCTCAAATCTTGAAGAGAGATTAAAACTTTCCTATTATAGCACACTAGCTCATATATCTGCATTCCTCACATGTTGGGTCATTTCAACCTGTCACTATTCCCATTGCAGGCATCTCCTTCATGGGGAATACATTAAAATAACACTATACAGTATATAGAAATATGTAAATGATTAACTTATTTGTAAATTTACCAAACAAAACAATGTTACATTTGTATAGGTTTTATTACATTCATTTAGATTCTGTATTTTTTTAAATGGTGTCTTTTCTGGAAATTCTCTGTTATATGCATATCTTAAAATCTCTGACCTAGAAACCACAGCTAAGAATTCAAAGAATAAATCAGCTTGTGCACATATCACTTCAAAGATAAATTGTATCAGGAAAAAATATCTTTCATTTATGGAACCCTCCAGCTCACTATGTGTGGCATTCTCAAATACCTACCTCTTGAAATGGCTGGAAAAGAAAAACCTGAAGATTTAATATAGAGCACTGGCAATTTGCATAAGAGACAAAATTATGTGCTTATGTAGCATTAGGATGAGGATCGAGTGGCTTTGTAGAGAGGCGGAAAAATCTCCTCTGATTTCCCATCACTGGGAGATTACACAGTAACTTGGTCAATTCCGATGTCTGTCTGGGAATTTTCAGGATCTTGTATGTGCATAATGAGAATTCTATGATTCTCTTCTCACCCAACATTCATCACAATCTCAGAGAGAAATTTGGACTTTATTCTTTTAATTAACAATTTTTATTATTGTTATAAGTGATCATATATTCTACAGCATGGGCATTGTACTATAAAGAAAATGGCCCATTCTCACTGTGCCCTCTTTTCTTCCCTTCCTGCTCTTAGCACTGCCTGTGCTATGGTTTTCCCAAATGTTCATATCTTTGCATTGTCATACGCTTTAATTTCTACTTTGAACTATTTTTGTAATTATATGATTCTACAAAGGAAGGAATGGTCTTGTGTAAGAATTGCCATCAGCAGCTATTTTCAAAATAATATGCTGATGAAAAAGAAGAGGAAGACAATATGACCTTTGAAAGGGCTTACTGGTTTTTTCCCTTTTTTCCCATGAATATCACATATATTTTTCCAATCAATGAACATATAAAGAAATTAGGTAATTAGTTAAGCTTGGCTTTATGTTTAGTGATAAATTTGAAAGAGAAAATGTGTACAACTTCCTTGCAATAAGCAGACTCTACAAATTCTGGCCTATTAGAGTAGCTTATGTATTCTCCTTTATTTTTGTTTTCTTGATTGCATGTTGCCGGCAAGTAAAGATAGGGAAGACTCTTTAAAAACTTTTATTTGTTTGAGAGGTTGATCAACCGGTACTCTGCCTTTTTCCAAATAATAGTATGAACTTTGATATACTCATGAATGAATGATAAATAGCTACAGATAGCCACAGAATAAGTTGCAGGAACATATTTGCTTATTCTTGCTATTTGATTAGTTCATTTTTCTCTGCCACTACTTGGTTTGTCTTTGATAAATGTTTATTTTGAATGCTGTGGTAATTCATGAAAACTCTGATCTTTATAAAGAAAGAATTAACCCATTTATGCCAGCAGTTGCAAATTTTTTGTGTGAAAAATCAGACTTTTGCAATGACCTTGAACAGTAGGATGTAAATAAAACTCCTACATGTTATTTTCTTGTTTTTCTTCAGAGTGTATAAATAAAACTCCCACATGCTTAGCGTTCGTTCCACTAATGGAACACTAGGCATTAATAGACCTGCAAGAAAACCCTACAATATTGGAAATCATGTGAAATCAAGAGTTCCTGAAGGATGCACTAAACATGAAAAGGAAAAACCTGTACCAGCCACGGCAAAAACATACCAAATTTTAATGACCATCGACACTGTGAAGAAACTGCATCAACTAACAGGCAAAATAACCAGCTAGCATTGTAATGAAAGGATCAAATTCACACATAATAATATTAACCTTAAATGCAAACAGACAAAATGATGCAATTAGAAGACACAGACTGGCAAATTAGATAAAGAGTCAAGACCCATTGGTGTGCTGTATTCAGGAGACCTATCTCACGTGCAAAGACACACATAGGCTCAAAATAAAGGGGTAGAGGAAGATTTACCAAGCAAATGAAAAGCAAAACAAAGCAGAGATTGCTATCCTAGTCTCTGATAAAACAGATTTTAAACCAATAAAGATCAAAAGAGACAAAGAAGGCATTACATAATGGTAAAGGGATCAATGCAACAAGAAGAGCTAACTATCCTAAATATATATGCACCCAATACAGGAGCACCCAGATTCATAAAGCAAATTCTTAGAGACCTACAAAGAGACTTAGACTCCCTCACAATAACAGTGGGAGACTTTAACACCCCACTGTTAATATTAGACAGATCAATGAGACAGAAAAATAGCAAGGATATCCAGGACTTAAACTCAGCTCTGGACTAAATGGAGCTAATAGACATCTACAGAACTCTCCACCCCAAATCAACAGAATGTACATTTTTCTCAACACCACATCTCACTTGTTCTAAAGTTGACCGCAAAATTGGAAGTAAAACACTCCTCATCAAATGCAAAAGAACAGAAATCATAACAAACTGTCTCTCAGACCACAGTGCAATCAAATTAGAACTCAGCATTAAGAAACTTATTCAAAACCACACAACTACATGGAAACAGAACAGCCTGCTCCTGAATGACTACTGGATAAAAAATGAAATTAAGGCAGAAATAAAGATGTTTTTTGAAACCAATGAGAACAAAGACATAACAAACCAGAATCTCTGGGACACATTTAAAGCAGTGTATAGAGGGACATTTATAGCATTAAATGTCCATACAAGAGAAAGCAGGAAATATCTAAAATTGACACCCTAACATCACAATTAAAAGAACTAGAGAAGCAAGAGCAAATAAATTCAAAAGATAGCAGAAGACAATAAATAACTAAAATCAGAGCAGAACTGAAGGAGATAGAGAACCCTTCAAAAAATCAATAAATTCAGAAGCTGGTCAAAACCTTGTCTTATGTCCGTTTTTAAAGGGAATGCTTCCAGATTTTGCCCATTCAGTATCATATCGGCTGTGGGTTTGTCATAAATAGCTCTTATTATTTTGAGATACGTTCCATCAATACATAGTTTTTTGAGAGTTTTTAGCATGAAGGGCTGTTGAGTTTTGTTGAAGGCCTTTTCTGCATCTATTGAGATAATCATGTGGTTGTTGCCATTGGTTCTTTTTATGTGATGGATTATGTTTATAGATTTGCATATGTTGAACCAGCCTTGCATCCCTGGGATGAAGTCAGCTTGCTTATGGTGGATAAGTTTTTGATATGCTGCAGGATTTGGTTTTCCAATATTTTAGTGAGGATTTTCACATAGATGTTCATCAGGGATATTGGCCTAAAATTTTCTTTTTTTGTTTCGTCTCTGCCAGGTTTTGGTAACAGGATGATGCTGGCCTCATAAATAAGATAGGAAGAATTCCCTCTTTTTCTATTGCTTGGAATAGTTTCAGAAGGAATGATACCAGCTCCTGTTTGTACCTCTGGTAGAATTTGGCTGTGAATCAGTCTGGTCCTGGACTTTTTTTGGTTGGTAGGCTATTAATTACTGCCTCGATTTCAGAATTCATTATTGGTCTATTCAGGGATTCAACTTCTTCCTGGTTTAGTCTTGGGAGGGTGTATGTGTCCAGGAATGTATCCATTTCTTCTAGAATTTCTACTTTATTTGCATAGAGGTGTTTATAGTATTCTCTGATGGTTGTTTGTATTTCTGTGGGATCGGTAGTGATATCCCCTCTATCATTTTTTATTGCGTCTATTTTATTCTTCTCTCTTTCCTTCTTTATTAGTCTGGCTAGTGTTCTATCTATTTTGTTGATCTTTTCAAAAAACTAGCATTCTATGCTCATGGATAAGAAGAATCAATATCGTGAAAATGGCTATACTGCCCAAAGCAATTTATAGATTCAATGCTATCCTAATCAAGCTACCATTGACTTTCTTAACAGAACTGGAAAAAAACTATTATTTAGTACCATTTTAACAAAATGTTTTACAAATGTTGTTAAAGTTGTTAAACAAATGTTTAGGAGTATAAAAAATAAGAGGTCTTATTCAACTTGTTCACCATGTTTCTTCAAAAAAAGTATAATAGAACTTTCTTTGTCAACATAAGATTATACTTATGATGTGGCTAAAGAAATGATAAGAAGTCACAGAAATGAAATAGTTATTGCTTGCATAAGAAAAGTTCAGGATCTTCTTTGGCAAAAATAGAGAGTGATAAAATGCTTTGATTTAGGGCTTGGCTGTGATGTCAAGGTCAGATAATAAGCTAAGCGGGACTCTGATAAAAATAAAGAGATAAAGTGAAAAAAGAAAAACCCTAGAAAGATAAATGGTATCATATAAGATGTTACTGAAATCCCTTTTTATGAAAGTACAATTTTTAGAAGATGTTTGCACTAATATATTTATAAAATTCATGAGCAGAGAAGAAAACTTGTGAGTTGGTTATATAGTTTTTGGATCTTTCTACATGTGTTGAAATAATTAGCCGTGGTCATACATGCTTGGTTATCTTAATATAGTCCCATGACTACATTGAGCTAGAGTATTTTCTAGAAAAGACATGGCCATTTCACCATCTCAGTATTTATGAAAACTCTGGTTAACATTGCAGTTTCTAGATTGGTGCCCTTCAACTCAATATGAGCCTGAAAGAAATAAACATTTCCTCTAATTCATGTGAAATGTTGTGCTTAATTATAGTAGGGATGTGGAAAATTACTTTCATGGAAGAGAATAACAGTGCCTGAGAATGCCAGTGCAGTTGGCTTTCCCCAACTGGATGAAATCCACAGTGAATCACAATTATAGACAAACATAAATCAAACGCTAATGTAAGCCACAATCCTGTAGCTAGTTTGACTGAAAGACCATGTAGAATTTGTTTTATTTCATTTGAGTGTGTTCGTGTAAACCACTGAATGGCTGAATATAGTATGACTACTCATTTTTAAAACGTATTTGGTTTTAAAGCACATTTTTGCTTTTCACGTGTTTTACGTTTCAAGATATAAATTTCACATTAAAAATAAGTATAATTTAAGAATAGAATATGACATAAAATTGCTGTTGCTGAAAGATAATTATTTGTGACATAAGGAATATAAGCAATATGAAGGTGGGAAAGACATTACATTTATCTAGTGAAAATGAAAAGATTTAAAGAACAATTTTTAAAAGAAATTGTTACAGATCAACAAGACAGAAAGCAGCAAAGTGGTTTAGGGAGAGAGAGAGAATAAGACTGAGGGAGAAACTCGGAACAAGAGTGGGTTCGTTTAGTTGCTTTGTTTTCACCACGCAAATATGGGTTGCTAAGGTCCTAACATTATTTCTATCAGATAGAATTATAGCCTTGTCCAAGCTGTCATATTTTACTTCTTATTTTCTTAGCAATAGAATCCACACTTGCTGATAATAAAATTACGAAGTAAAAAACTGCACGCAAAAAAAAGAGAACTGTAATTTGATTCAATAGCTACATATGACCTGATGAGTTGCACAGTAGCAGAAGGTATCAAAAGAAATGGTTCAGTGGAGATTTTCTACATAATATCTTATTCTCCTATAGAGTAGGAAAAGGGCTTATGTTCTTAAATGTGTTGGCTTGAACCTGTGGGGCAAGATAGATCTTCCAAGTCATGCTGTTCCCAGGCTTCTCCTGCATTGTCAGGGCTTTCATCAGTGTGCTAGATACTGCATCATGTAATTTTGTGACCAGGAGTTCTCATTCAGGCTTCTCATGTTTCTTTTTCTATAAGTAAAACCTCAGTGTCTTAGTCTGTTTGTGCTACTATAATAAAATACCCAAGACTGAAACAATGTATAAATAATAGAAATTAATATCTCACAGCTCTAGAAGCTGGGAATTCTAAGATCAAGTTACTGGCAGGTTCAATGTCTGGTGAGAGCTCCATCTGTGCTTCCAGGATGGCACCTCTTGTTGCATCTTCATGGGTCAGAAGAGACAGAAGGGTAAAGGGGCAGGAGTGGAGAACAGCTTCCTCACACCTCTTTTATATAGGAACTAATCCCATTCATGAGGGCTATAGTCCTCCTCAGGGTTCCACCTCTTACTCTTATCACATTGATGATTAAGTTTCAAATATGCACATTTTGGATCACCATACTCAGATATCAGAAATGCACAGATGGGAAACTATGGATGTTCCGTCTCCCAATATATTCTGTAAGGCAGGAGTCCCAAGCCCCTAGGCCACAGACAGTTTGCAGTCCTTGGCCTGTTATTAACAGGGCCACACTGCAGGAGGTGAACAACAGGAAAGCAAGGGAAGTTTCATCTGTATTTGTAGTGGCTCCCCATTGCTCAAACTACCACCTGGGCTTCACCTCCTCTCAGTTCAGCAGTGGCATTAGATTTTCAAAGGAATACAAATCCTGTTGTTAACTGTGAATGTGAGGGATCTAGGTTGCACATACTCCTTATGAGAATCTAAGGCTTGAACAGGCCCAGGCCTCCCACTGATTCTAGATTATGGTGAGTTGTGTCATTAATTACAATGTAATAATAATAGAAATAACGTGCACAGTAAATGTAATGCACTTAAATCATCTCCTACTATCCCCTAGCCAGAGGTCTATGAAAAAATTTTCTTTCATGAAACTGGTCCTTGGTGCCTAAAAGGTTGGGGACCGCTGCTCTGTGGGGCTCAGAGTAATCTACATAGTCTTTAACTCAGAAAGTCCTTCTGCTTTTACCTTTACTTTAAAGGGCTAGGCCTACTCATAAAGAAGTAGTAAATGCAGAGTCAATAGCTTTAGGGAAGAGCACAAACATGTGATGATCTAGGATCTGTGGAGCCAGAAAACCAAGATATGCTGATGTCGATATAAATGTACTCTGTCAGGGCCCAGCATGATTTCCTGGTGTGTAATTTCATTAGATTCTGCACGTAGGTCCAAGAATTCTTATTTTTTTGCAGGGGTGTTTTAGAAATAGCAGAGATCCTTGTCTCTCAGTGGCCAGTTAGTAAAGAAGAAAAGGATTTCATTAGAGGAGAAAAATATATCTCAAAAGTGTGGGTATCACGAAACAGTTTCTTACCCATAGATATAACCACAATGATATCCTGAAAGATAAACCTGAAAAATAGAAATGGAGATGAAATCTATAAGATATGAATATGGTACAGCCAGGGGCTGAGAGATAGGATAAAACAATTTTTAAAAAAACTTGTCTTTCTAGCACCTAGAATAGGTATAATACAATAAAAGAGGAGGTTCTTAACAAGTACTTACTTGTATTGAGAATAATGGGACAAAAAAATTCTTTTCTTCATCTCTATTTTTTCCTGGTTATGTAGTTTACTAAATTATATAGGATGCTCTTTATTTACTGTGTGCTTAATTTGCATAATTTTTACGGTTATAATATAAATACAATAAGTTAGCTGAACAGAATGCTTGCTTTGTGCTGATTTTATTTCTTAACAATATTTTTTACTAGTCACTAACCTTTATCCCTTAAATGTCTTTCCATATAAAAGACTGTCTCTCTGAACACCTCTGTTCTCTTAATACTTCTCATAGTAAAAATATCAATATCAATATTAAGAATAAGTATAAATTATATGAAAAGATACTAGTATACCTAGTAGAAATAACGTTTTGTATTTTTAAAAGTTATTTTTTAAGTATAACATAAGCTTTACAAAGTACACATATCTTAAGTGTGCAGTCAAATAAATTTTACAAAACTAAGGCACTCCTGCACACCTATTATTTTCTATTCACCCTGTACTTGTTGACGTCTCCCCATCTCAGTCATTACCTGTCCTCAATATCATTATCTTATTTTGTTGTAAATCTAGTAACCCCAAGATGTTCCTTTGTGTCTGGTGTTGCTCAGGCAATATTATGTGTGAGATTCATCTAACTTTTTTTTAATATATCAAAACAACATATAATTTTGAAATAAACTTCAGTTATTTTTTATTCCTATTTTAAGGTTGATAGGAATTTGAATTATTTCCAGTTTGAGACCTTATGAATATTGCTGTTAACATTCCTGTACATGTCTTTTCTGCACATATTTATGAATTTCTCTTAGATATGTCTCTGCGAGTGATTTTGTGGGCTGTAGGTTATAAATACGTTAGCCTTCAATAGTTACTGCAAAATGGCTTTCCAAAGTACCTTTAACATTTATATTCCCAGAACCCTTAAAAGAGTAATCCAGCTATTTCCATATTTTTCAACCCATTATTCAGAGTTGTATATTAATTTTAGCCATTCTGGTAGGTTTTTATTGATAATAAATTTTGAAGCTTATAAAATAAGATATATGAAGAATAAAAACAGTCCCTGTGTTCTAAAACAGATATTGAGATTTGTCTTCAAGGCATAAATTTTCCCTCAGTAAATGCGATTCGCTGGGCCACTAATCATGAAGAACAATTCTTACAGAAGTCATAAATATGGAGCTATGATAAAATTTTAGTGCTTCAGAATGAGGTGTTTTTCCATATTCTATTTTGTAATGTTATTTGAAAAACAAACAAAAACAACAGGAATATACTCTGAAAAGTAGAATCCCTCCTACTTAAAAATAATTTATTATATATATGTTCTAGAGCAACCACTAAATGTGTATGTGTATATGCATATGTGTGTGTATCTATATACTGCTAAAATTAATATACAACTCTGAATAATGCATTAAAAAATACGTGAAATAACTGGATCACTGTTTTAAGGGTCTGGAGTCCTTGTAGAAATACGTTTTTATGGTCAATGCTTGAGATTTGTTGTGACTCTATGAGGGCTCTTCTCAAATGTCTTTATTCTTGCCTCTCTCTGAAATTTAGCTGTCTTATAGTTAACTTATATCAATGATATAATGTCCAGTTTCCTCTTAATTACTTTTTATGACGACCTCCCTTACTTTTGAAAGCATTCTTAATCTCAAGCTTCACCACTGTGTCTTGGTAATAAAGTCACAATTTGACTTAAGTCACAATTTGAAAATTGCTTGTGATTTCTCTGTTTTATGATCTTTCTTTCCACCTAGGTAAAATGTCTGACCCATGGCTCTGAGCCTGGTGGTGGGAGTGGCACCTGTCCCTCACAAATTCTCAGTCAGTCAAAATGAAACAAACCAAAACAATAAGTATTATATTTATACTTTACAATATTTGAATATTTTTGTTATTGTTGAAGATGTAACTATCTATCCTGGAATTTCTTTTAATTTGTTACTTGCAGAAACAATGGAATGGTAAGTAAGAAGTTGTACTCTAACTTTTGCATATGCCATTAAGCCAAAAAGTATTTTGGCTATATTGAGAGATTTTCAAAAAAGAAAAAGTTACATCTCATTCTCAAATATGTTAAAAGTCTGCAATTTTAAGAATAAAACAAGATAAAATATGGGCAATATGAAGCAATGAATTTCATGATTTACAAGATGTTAGAATGAAAAAATTACAATAGCTTTTAAGTGTTTAAAAGGGAGGAGGAGTCATAGTTATCACATTTTAAATCAAAAGTGAACATGATTAATGTTAGCAAGGAAGGCATGTTGAAAACTGAGACAGGCTGAAAGGATGTGCTAAACAGTTAGTCATGTTGTAAATGCAGTGGCAAAGGTTTTGAAGGTAATTAAAATTGCTACTTACATGGACATATGAATGATAAAGTGTAATTGCCTTATTGCTGATATGGAGAAAGATTTAGGGGTCTGGATAAAAGATCTAACCAGGCACAACATTCCCTCAAGCCAAAGCCTAATCCAAAGCCAGGGCTTAATTTTTTTCAATTTTATGAAGGCCTAGAAAGGTAAGAAAGCTGCCTACACCCACCCACCCACCCACACACACACACACACACACACACACAAACAAATGAAGTTAGCAGAAGTTGGTTCATGAGGTTTAATGAATGAAGCCATCTCTATAACATAAAATGCAAGGTGAGATAGAAAGTGCTGATATAGAAACTGCAACAGGTTATACAAAATATATGAGATAATGAATGAAGGTGGCTACACTAAATAACAGATTTTCAGTGTAGACCATGCAGCCTTATATTGAAAGAAGATGCCATCTAAGACTTTCATAGTTAGAGAGGAAAACTCAGTGCCACACTTCAAAACTTCAAAAAGCAGGCTGATTCTCTTGTGAGGATCTAAAGCAGCTGGGGACTTAAAGTTGAATCCAATGCTTATTTACCATTTCAAAAATCCTACGGCTTTTATGAACTATGCTAAATCATGCTCATTTCGGCAGCACATATAATAAAATTGAAATGATACATAGATTAGTATGACCCCTGAGCAAGGATGATTCACAAATTAGTTCCATATTTTTACTAGAAATTACAAAGCAAGCAGCTAAAAACTTCACAATAGGATCAAAACCTCACATACCAATATTAAATCTGAATTTAAATGGTCTAAATTCCCCTACTTAAAAGGCACAGAGTGGGGCCAAGCACGGTGGCTCATGTCTGTAATTCCAGCACTTTGGGAGGCCGAGGTGGGCAGATCACCTGAGGTCAGGAGTTCGAGACCAGCTTGGCCAACAAAGCGAAACCTTGCCTCTACTACAAATACATAAATTAGCAGGAGAATTGCATGAACCCGGGAGACAGAGGTTGCAGTGAGCCAAGATTGCGCCACTGCACTTGTCTGGGTGACAGAGCAAGACTCAATCTCAAAAAAAAAAAAAAGAAAGAAAGAAAAAAGGCACACAGTGGCAAGCTGAATAAAAAAATAAGACCCATCCATCTGCTGTCTTCAAAAGACCAATTTCACAAGTAGTGACACCCATAGGCTCAAAGTAAAGGGGTGGAGAAAGATCTACCACATAAATGGAAAACAAAAGACATCAGAGTCTCTAATTTTATATCACATACAACAGACTTTAAACCAACAGCAGTAAAATAAAGAATAAAAAAGAGTATTACATAATGATAAAGGTTCAATGTAAAAAGAAGACTTAACTTTCCTAAATATATACACTTCCAATACTGGAGCACCCAGATTTATAAAGGAAGAACTTCTAAACCTATGAAAGACTTGACAACCACACAAGCATAGTGGAAGACTTCAACACCCGACTGACAGTATTAGACAGGAAACTAGCAAAGAAATTCTGTCCATAAATCCAACACTTGACAAATTGGGCAGAATAGACATCAACAGAATACTTCACCTGTCAACCACAGAATGTATGTTATTCTCTATTATACACAGAGCATACTTCAAGATTGACCGCATTACTTGATTTTAAAGCAAGTCTCAATAAATTCAAAAAATTTGAAATCATACCAATCATAGTCTCAGACAACAGTGAAGTAAAAATAGAAAACAGTACCAAAAATATCCCTGAAAAATACAAAATTACATGGAAATCAAACATCTTGCTTCTGAATGACTTCAAGGTAAAAAAAACGTTAATCCAGAAATTAAAAAAAAAATCTTGGAAGTAAATGAAAAGAGAGACACAACACATCAAAATCTCTGGAATTCAGCAAAAGCATTGCCAAGAGAAAAGTTTACAGTGCTAAATACCTACTCAAAAAACTAGAAAAATCTCAAACTAATGATAAAATATGACACAAAATAAGAATAAACTATCGCCAATGCTAGCAGCAGAAAATTAAACTGAGAGAACTGAATGAAATTGAAACCCAAAAATCCATACAAAAAATGAACAAAAGCAAAAGCCATTTTTAAAAGAATAAACAATATTGATAGACCACTAACTAAATTATCAAAGAAAAAGAACAGAGATCCATACAAGGATAATCAGAAACAACAAAGGTGGCATTACAAGCAATGCCACAGAAATGAAAATGTTCCTCAGAGACTGTTATGGACCCCTCTATGAACACAAATTAGAAAATCTAGAGAAAATGTATAAATTCCTAGAAACATACAATCTTCCAAGATTGAATTAAGAAGAAATTGAAACACTGAACAGACCAATATTGAGTTCTAAAATTCAATCAGTAATAAAAAAAAGTCAACCAAAAAAAAAAAAAAAAAACAGACAAAGAGGGATTCACCGTCATATGCTAACAGATTTACAAAGAAGATCTGGCATCATCTATACTGAAACTATTCTAAAGAATTAAGGAGGAGGGACTTCTCTGTAATTCATTCTAGAAAGCAAGCATCACTCTGATACCAAAGCCTGGCAGTCACCCACAAAAATAAGAAAATTACAGGCAAATATCTCTGATGAATATAGATACAAAAATTCTCTACAAAATAACTAGCAAATCAAATGCAAACAACATATCAAAACTTATTCACCAAGAACAAGTAGGCTTCATTCCTGGGTTGCAAAGTTGGTTTAACATACAGAAATCAATAAATATGATTCATCACATAAAAACAATTATAAACAAAAACCATATGATCATCTCAATAGACAAAAAAGCTTTTAATAAATCCAACATTCCCTAATGATAAAAGCTCTCAACAGACTAAACATCCAAGAAACATTCCTTAAAATAATGAGCTGTCTATGACAAAACCACAGTCAACATCAGACTGAACAGGTAAAACTGGGAAGTGTTCCTCTTGAAGACTGAAACAAGACAAGGATGTCCATCTCATCACACCTATTTAAAATAGTACTGGATGTGCTAGCCACAGCAATCATGCAACAAAAATAAATAAAAGGCATTAAAATAGGAAGGGAAGAATTCAAAGTGTCTATGTTCATGGATGAAATGATTCTATAACTAGAAAACCCTGAAGTCTCCATCAAAAGACTCCTGAAACTGATAAACAAATTCACTAAAGTTTCACGATATAAAACCAATGTATAAAAATTAGTAACTTTTCTATAAACCAATAACATTCAAACTGAGAGCCCAGTCAGGAACACAGTCTCATTTACAATAGCCATACACACACAAATAAAATGCCTCAGAATACATCTAACCAAGGAGGTAAAATATTCTGTGAGGATAACTACAAAACACTCCTAAAAGAAATAAAAAATGACATAAACAAATCAGTATCATTAAAATGGTTAAACTACCCAAAGAAATCTACAGATACAAAGTTATCCTATCAAACTACCAACATCATTTTCACAAAACTGGAAAATACTATTTTAAAGTTTGTATGAAATCAAAAATTATCTCATATAGTCAATACCATCCTAAGCAAAAAGAACAAAGTTGGAAGCATCACATTACCTGACTTCAAACTACACTACAAGGCAACAGTAACCCAAACAGCATGGTACTGGTACAAAAACAGACACATAGACCAATGGAACAGAATAGAGAACCCAGAAATAAAGCCACACATCTATGGCCATCTGATTTTTAAGAAAGCTAACAAAAACTAAGCAATGGGGAAAGTATTTTCTATTCGATAAGTGATGCTGGGTCAGCTGGCTAGCCACATGCAGAAGAATGAAACTAGAACGCTTCTTTTTACGATATACAACAATTAATTCAAGATAGATTAAAGATTTAAATGTAAGACCTTAAACTATAAGAATCCTATAAGAAAATCTAAGAAAAACACCATTCTGGACATAAGTCTTGAGAAAGAATTTATGACTAATTCCTCAAAACCAACTGCAACAAAAACAAAAATTGACAAGCGGGACCTAATTAAACTAAAGAGCCTCTGCACAGCAAGGGAAGCTATCAGTAGAGTAAGCAGACAACCTAGCAAAATGAAAAAGAAAATACTTGCAAAATACACATTCAACAAAGGTCTAATATCCACAATCCATAACGAACCAATAAGCAAAACCCAAATGACTCCATTAAAAAAAATGGACTAAAAAAACTGAACAGACACTTTTCAAAGGAAGATAAACAAGTAGCCAACAAATATGAAAAAATGCTCCATGTCACTAATTATCAAAGAAACTCAATTCAAAACCACAATGAGATACCATGTCACACCAGTCAGAATAGCTATTACTACAAAGTCAAAAAACAACAGATGTTGGCAATGCTGTGGGGTAAAGGGAATGCTTATACACTGCCAGTGGGAAGGTAAATTAATCCAGCCATTTTGGAAAGCAGTTTGGAGATTTCTCAAAAAGTTAAAACTGCCATTTAACACAGCAATCCCATTACCAGGTATATAGTCAAAATAAAACACTTCTTTCTAACAAAAAGATTCTGCACTCATATGTTCGTCATAGCACTACTCACAATAGCAAAGACATGGATTCAATCTTGATGCCAATAAACAGTGGATTGTGAAAAGCACATGTGGTACATACCACCATGGAATACTATGCAGCCATAAAAAAGAATGAGATCATATTCTTGCCAGCAACATGGATGCAGCTGGAGACCATTATCCTAAGCAAATTAACACAGGAAAAGAAAAGCAAATACTGCATGTTCTCATAAGTTGGAGCTAAAGATTGAATACTCATCTACATAAAGATGGGAACAATAGAAGCTGGGGACTAGTAGAGGAGGGAGGGGAAAGAGGGATAAAAAGGCTTGAAAAACTATCATCTATTGAGTCCTATGCTCAGTACCTGGGTGACAGGGTCATTTGGACCCTGAACCTCAGCATTATGCAATATACTCAGGTGAAAAACAAGTGCATGTACCCCCTCAATCTAAAATGTAATTTTTAAAAAACGAATTATGATAAATCTACTCTGCCTGTGCTCTAAAATGGAAGAGCCATGTCTGGATAACAGCACATTGATCTACAGCATGGTTGACTAAATATTTTGAGACATGCGGCCCCAAATAAAAGATTCCTTTCAAAATATTATTGTTCATTCACATCACCTGGTCCCGTAAGAGCTCTGATGGAGATATACAAGGAGGTCAGTGCTGATTTCATGCTAGCTCACACCCCAGTTATTCCATAGTTCATGGATCAAGGAGTAATTTTGATGTTCAAGTTTTATTATAGAAAGACATTTCATATGACTATGGCTGCCATAGATAGTGATTCCTCTGACAGATTTAGGAAAAGTAAATCGAAAATTTTCTGGAACAGATTCACCATTCTAGATGCCATTAAGAACATTGGTGATTCATAGGTGTAGTTCGAAATATCAATATTGACAGGAGTTTGGAAGAAGTTGATTCCAACCTTCATGGAAGACTTTGGGGTGTTCAGACTTCAATGGAGAAAGTGACTGCAGTGTGGTGGAAATAGCAAGAGAACCGGAATTAGGAATTAGATCCTGAAAATGTGCCTGATTTGCTGCAATCTCATTATGAAACTTGAAATGACAAGGAGTTGCATATTAGGGGTGAGTAAAGAAAGTGATTTCTTGAGATGGAATCTAACCAATGAAGATTTTATGAACATTGTTAAAATGACAACAAAGCATTTAGAATATTACGTAAACTTCATTGATAAAGCAGTGCAGGGTTTGAGAGGATTGACTCCAATTTTGAAAGAAGTTCTACTCTGGGTAAAATGCTATCAACTAGCAGTGCATGATACATTTTTCATGAAATGGAGAGTCAGTCAATGGGACAAACTTCATTGCTTTATTTTAAAAACTACCTCAGCCATTTCAACCTTCAGCAACCACCATCCTTATTAGACAGTAGTCATCAACATTGAGACAAGTCCTCCACCAACAAAAATTCAGGACTCACTGAAGACTCAGATGACCATGCTTGTTGGCATATTTATCCATAAAATAATGCTATTGCACATTTACTAGACTACAGTATAGTGTAAACCTAAGTTTTATATACACTGAGAAACAAAAAAAGTGTGGCTATCATTATTGCAATATTTGCTTTATTGCAATATTTGTTTTGTTGCTTTATCTACAGTCATACTTCAGAGATTTTGCATCCAGAACCTGCAGTGTCTCTGAAGTATGACTGTAGTTTTCCATTTTCTTTGTCTTATTTCAAGAAGCTAACATTGAGAAATTCAAACTAAAGCAGTTCCTTTTTTATGTATATGTATATTTTACACCATAAAGAATCTCCAAAAGCATCAAACAGATAAATCTCAAAGACTACATGTTTTACCTGAAGATAATTACGTATTCAAAGTTTGAATACGAATTTTAAGGCCTAGTTTATGTCTGACAATGATGATGTTCACTAAGCACTTGGAGAGAAGAAGAAGGAATTGCAGGAAAATCACTACAAATTAGTGTTTATATTAATAGTATAGGACATATAATTCCTATATAAAAGAACGAAATTTGAGAAGAAATTCAAATAAGAGGTTTCCTCCATATTAGATGAACAGATAAGATTGCTCTATGCCCAGTGACAGGCTTATCTTCACAACTGTTTCATGATAATCACATGACGATTAGTTCTAGATTCTTGTGATTCTCTACAAAATTCTGTTACTCATCCACATCGTATTTTGTTAAGCAAAGTACATTATTTGCTTACTGTATTTTGACTAACAAAAATGTAAATCACCCAAGTTTTTGCATAATTGCAGAGGAGGAAGCACTTGACTTTGAATTTGGGGGATATATGCTGCCTATTTGACACAAATGTTGTTTAGTTTTTAAACAAGTTTTTTTGCTTTTCCATTGTGCTTAAATTTGTATAAATAATTGTTTTATAGACAGTGAAACAATATAAGTGGCTGAGTAATTTTTTTCTTTTTTTTAGTTGTTCCAAATAATTATCTTCATTACAAACATTGTAATATATTGAAAGAAGAAAAAAAGTAATGGAAAAAAGGGAGGCCACTGGTGCTACCTGAGTGTAATATGTAATAATAACTAACTGCATTATTTAGTCCAGCAACATTTAATACAATTATTGAAATAATTGGATATAGGTCTATCTTTTTAGTATTTGTATTCTATTTATTCACTCTAATTTTTATTTCTTCTGTTTCTACTTACCTAACTCTTTTGAATTGAGTTTCTTAGAATTTAATTTTAATGTATTTATTGTTTTAGTTATTAAGCTTATATATTTTTGTGATGCTATAGGAATTTTGATATGCATTCATAACTTTTTACAGTCTACTTAGAGTTACTATTGTATCACTTCACTTAAAACAGGATACTTTCCATCATTCCATTTTCTATGGTCTTAAAAATGTATTAGCATAAGCTTGTTGCTGGATATATGTGTTTCAAATATTTTCTCTGTCTTTAAAATTCTGTTTTATGTAACTTTGGTTGCTAATGTGATATTTTAATAGAGAATTTCTTAATTTTAATATGTCAGACTTCTAAATTATTTCATTCATAGTACGTTTTGTGTTCTATTTAAGAATCATTTCTAACACAAATGTAATTGTTATATACTAATCTATTATCCACCACTCATTTCCTTCTTTTTTTCTTTCACATATACATCTACAGTGTGTAAGTCTGCTTATTATGCTTGACTTTGTGATGAAAGAAACGTCATTTTTTTTCATGTTTTTCATACAGATATTCTTTATTGAACTTTTATTGAGCCAGAACCCTTAATTGGAAAGAATGATGTTAACTTAGTTCTGCAAGTCTGGTTTGGTTTAAATAATTAGGCATATGTACTTTGTTCTGCTTTAAGACTCAATTCTGTTTCATTGTCTTTTTGTTTATCCTTGTATCAATGCCAAATCTCTGAAGGTATTTAATACATGTCTTAGAATAAGGTAAAGTATGTTCAACTACCATGTGCCTTTCCAAGATTGCCTTGGCTATATTTAGCTCTTTGTATTTCCACATTTATTTTAGAACCAACTTATGCATTTTTACAAAAACACTTGCTGGGATTTTAATTGTGGTTGCAACATATTTATATACAAATGTGCGGAAATTTTCAACTTTACATATTTATGTTCTAATCAATAAACAGAGTGTTTGCCTGTAGTTAATCAGGTATTCAGTAACTACTCTCAATAGCTTTATATCTTACTGTGTAGAGATCTTACCCAGATTTTATTAACTTTATTTTCAGTCATGTGGTAATTATAATGTTTCAGTCATGTGGTGATTTAAATGTCATTGCTTTAAGCTTTATTTTTGAATTGTTTATGTTTGCTTAATAAAAATAAAATTAAATTTACAAAGTAACCTTAAATCCATTACATCTGCTAAGTTTTTAAAATTCTAGCAGCTTCATTCTAATCTTGTAAAGTTTACTTTCCTTAACTAACAATGGACAATTACAAACCTCTATTCATTCTATTACCCATGTCTAATGTGTTTGTTTTAATACCTGTATCATCATTCCAGTTGAAACCACTTACATACAATCTCATCTTACCGGCTGCACTAGGATAATTCTACACTCTCTTATTTATTCTGATTTCCCAGCAACATAGCAAACAGGCTTATTTTTTTCAAATCATCTTAATTTTTTGTTGTTTTAGTTTAAAATATTTAGTAGCATCTATTACTGTTTTCAGCTGAATATGTTTTCTTTCTGGGTGTGTCCCTGAACAAACTCACACCTGGCTGGATGAGTTGTAATGGCTTTGCCTTCACTACCGTACCAGGAGGGTTACCATACAATACACAAAAGGCCCAGGTAAATTTGAATCTGAGGCAAACAGTAAATATTTTCATATATTATTCCATGGGCCATTATTGTATTTTAAAGTATTTGTTGTTTATCTAAAATAAAAGTGCAACTAGACAACAATTCTGCCCTAAAGTAATCTTATGCAGTCCAGTAACAAATCCAATGAACTCGCCCACTTGGAACCAATTATTGATGCAGAAATGGACCTGTGCTCTAAGATGGGACTAGATTCACCCTGGACATTTTTCTACATCTGTCTATACCTTTCATACTTTTGTTTTTCTCTGCGATTTCCTTCTGTAGCATGGTATAAACCTTGATTTGTTTGTGGACATCTTTATCTTATGAAAGAAAATAAAATAGAGGAAAGTCGACCTGGGAGATGGATATAAATATAGCGAGAAGGAGAGAGAGATGACTAATAGCTTCTGTGAGTGTCTTAATTTAGTTGTGGAAATAAAGACCAATCAAATGAGAACAAGCAAAAGTTATTTATTCTGAACTTGTAGCAAGGTAGTCAGCGCTTTCACTTGCATTTCAGCAGAGACTCAAAGGTAGCTAGAGAGGTGGGAAAGTTTTATAATGGGAAAAAGGGAAGGCTTCAGTATGCCCAAGTTGGAGGCTGTTGGCATAGGGAAATGTAGGCAGGCTAACTAATAGCGGAGAATTGTTTTGGCTAGGGTATTCATTGGGGTACATATTTAGATATCCTTAGTTGGTTTTAAGTTGGAAGCAGGCACAAAAAATAGGGAAGTTGCTAGTGACTCATAAAGTCTTGAGAATTAGGAGCCTGTTATTACAGGGATTGTTGTTTGGCTTCCTAGACTGTCAGTAGAGATAGCAATATGGCTCTCTGCAAAACTTACTGCAGGCTGGCCTCCTGGGCTGGTGACTTTAAATAAAGGGTTTCCTGGATAGGTAGATGCAGGTTATGGGGCAGAGTTCTATTTTTACATATGGTCTGGCTATTGTCCATTTGTGTATTCAATCTATCACAATAAGATATAAATCATAGACTTTTCTGTAATGTGAGTCTATACCTTCTCCATACACTTAGTTTGAGGCGTGTTTAAGTCAGCTGCCTGAAGAACTCTGACTAGTATGAAACCTTCCCCCACATTGTTCTTAGCATAAAGAACAAATTATCAACATGCCCTGTGGTCCCTTGAATAATTAGCTTCTGTCTCTCTAGTCTATTCCAGCATCACACTATCAGCAACTTACAGGTATTCAACTGGACTTTCATTCAATTCCTGTAATAAATAGAATATTTTCCTTCCTCAGGGATTCTGCTTTTCAACTTTGTATTTCCACATCTTCCCTTACCCAATTAATCATTATCATTTTGTAAGTTAACTCTTTCACTTTCTTGAGTTTTCAGAGTAAATCAGCTCTTCTTAAGAGAGCTTTTAACTGACCTTTAGGATAACTTCATATCCCTATTATACACTGTTTCATAAACTTAAACTTCTCTGATAAATACCGCATCATACTTCTAATCAAAATATAAATTGTTCAATTGATTATTAAATTATTAAATATCTATCCATCCTGCTAAGGGTAAGGCATTTCGACATTTTGTTAACTGCTACCCCTTACACATAACTTGGCCAAAGATGATGATTAATACATATTAATCATCATTAATTATTAATGTATTCATTAATTTTCATTAAATAGTATTCATTAATATTCATTAGTATTCATTAAATAAATGAATGTGAGTTTTTACATATATTTTCTTAAAGTACACAGATTAAATTATATGACTCAAAATGTTTAACTGTATACTGGACCTCAGCAACTATAATTCCAATTAAGTATCAGACTATCAGCTGTAAAACACATATATTCCTTATATAGTAACTTGTTAAGTTGATAAAGTGGAGGGTTTTGATATAAATATGAAAAAATATTTAACAGAGAACTGAAGTATGTTCTGACTTTGGCCTCTGTGTAATATATGTATATACATGCTGTTACTCTATAAATCAGTTTATCCAGGGCTTCTCCTATATATTTAGCAGTACAACAAAATCTCATACTTTGTTTTCACATGTATATATTCAATTTTAAATTGAAATGTCTCTTCCGATTATCAAAAATGTCTGACATTGTATGGCTCTTTTCTATCACATTTCTATAATACCATATGTTATATTTTATTTTTGACAATTGACTAATTCCTGGATATTTTTCTAGCTTGTTACCAAAATTCAATAATTCAGCACTTTTTGATGTTACATTGAAAGAAGAAAATGGACAGAGAAAGAAAAAGAAGCAGAAATAAATAGATAAATCTACCATTTTTAAACTGAATTATGTTGAATTATAATTTACAATAGAGCCAGGGAATGTATCCAATTATGCATGTGGAGGAAGACAATATAAATTCTGCTTATGCAACTTCTTGTCTGTTATTTAGTTCTGTGGTATGAGACTTATGGTGCTGTCTTATGTCCTATAATTTTTTATAATTTATAAACATAGTCGTTTTCATTAATCTAAGTTTAAGGAAACTGATGCTAGAGTGAGAAAAAGGACATATTATACATTTCTCTTTTTTATATAATGGAGAAAAATCTATTTATTTGTATTAGAACTTGCACTGATCTTGACTCATGAGAAATGATACTATGTCAAGTGGCCAAATAGTCACTAGTTATTGAATTTCCTAGTTCTTATCTTTAGTCATAGTTAAAGTAGTTTGTAAGCTAATTACAACAGAGACCAATTAATAGCAACAATTTTAATTTATATGAAGTTCTAGTCTTCTCTTGACAAAATTCCCTTTGATGAGTAAAAAGAAAAAAGTACATGATATTTTGCCACAGAAAAGTTAATTGCTCTCCAGTTCCAATTAGAATGACATATAATTTGAACTGAATTGCTTAATGTGTTGTTGTAAAAAACAAAAAGGCATATAACCTAAGGTGACCATGATTTAGTAGTTCAGTGCCACAATCCACACAGAGAGCAGTAAAACTAGACATTTCCTGCCTGATGATGACTAGTGATGTCATTCAGGGTAAACTATTAATTTCTTTTGATGCCAAAGTTCAGGAAGCACCATGTGTTTTAATGTTGACTAATACTAGCTTCGGGGGAAGTTTCCTAATTAAAGGCTCAGAGAGTGAGCCTTAACATTTAGCAATAATAATAATGACAGCTCTAAGAAAGGAGAGGAAAACATAAAATATAATTTCATTATTTTTCACAGTGATCTATTCTTAATTATTCTTACCTTAGCTAATTACAACATATACTCAAAGATGGTAATAAAAAATTAATCAGCAAGAGCTGTATAAAAAACCAGAAAACAATCAGCATAGGCTGACACAAAATGAGAAAATGAGAACTTGACCTGGAAATTGAAAGATAAAAGAAAACAAAAAACAGCAAGGCTTATTGAGTGAAAATGGCGAATGGAAAAACATAATAGCATATTGATCCTTAGTGACAGTTATAAAAATTGATCACATAAAGTTAGTTTTATAATCTGTATAATTGAACTTTTATGTTCACAAAAAAAGAATGGATAACACTTTATTTAAACTAATAATAGCAACTTTGTTTTATCTATCTATCTATCTATGTATATACATATATATATAAAATAGATGCATTTTCATATTATCTCCTTACATAAATAGTTCAAATCTAATAGTAAGTAAAACAGCTGGCAGAATAGAAGAAAGGGTGAGGTAGAAATTTGCAGAAAATGGACCACAGATGGAACTCCTAGACTTCTACTGTGCAAAGAGATAGGACAGATGGTCCTTTGAACCTCTCAGGCCCAGCTGCTCAGGACCTGATGGGGCAAGAGAGTGGCAGTGGGAGGGAAGAAGACCTCATCTCTTCAGCTTGCTCTTGAAAGGCAGTGGCATGGATCTTTTCACATAATCCATGGCAAAGAGTGTTGGCCCTGGATTAGCAACAAAGCTAGGGAGAGTATCCTAAAGAGCTTCCTCTGACTCAGTCACCTTTCCATCAGAGAGCATGTATGATGGAAGCTGGGACATGTCTCACTGGGTAAAGCTACTACCTAAGACAGGCATGGAGTCACACTGGGTAGAATGAGGGTGAAACAGTTCTAACATCATCAGAAACCAGAGGCAGAATTGGCAAAAGGGCAGAGTGGGCAAGAACAAGAGTGCTTGCTTGGTGGGCAAGCGGGCACATTTCTACGGTGAGAGGACTCAGACTACTGGCTGCTCAATCTTTCTCACTACCTTTCCCCCTGCAGACCATCACCATGTACATAATGAACATCTGAAAAGGCAATACTCAATAAAAAGTTGGGTCATCCCCAGGTCCTTTTGTCCAGGGCGGTGGGGCAGATTTGTCATGGCTTTCTGTGCTGTATTAACTGTTTCAAAAGCAAAGCTTAATTCAACTTTTAATTATAACAGCACTTTTATATTTTTAACACGTTTCAAATAATTTTTATCTCTGAAGAGATGTTATGAATCTGACAAAAATAATCCTTTATATATGTAGGGATAATTTTTGTGTTTTATAGAAAATAGACTATTACACCCAAAAATGCATTTCAACATTAAAAGATTATAGGTATAACAATGTTAAATGTTCCAATGCTGTTGTGTTATCTTTGGAGTTATTATCCATGAGAAAATTATTTTTAAAGTGGTCACTTACATAGGAAGACTCTAACTTTGAAAGTAATGAATAAATTTTTCTTTAACAAAAAATTGGAAATATTTTTTCTTTTAGTTTTATACTTTTTTAAGGAAATGAACATATACAAAGGTATGTAAACAATGTCAAAAAGTTTTGATGAGTTTATCAGTTAAATAACCTTTGAGCAACTTCAGATAAGTAGTCAACCTCCCAACTCATTGATAATTACTTTTTATTGGATTGAATAAGTTAAACCTATGGTTTTGTAAATCTTATTCAAAGGACATGGCACAAAAACAATCCTACTTTAACTTTTCCTGTGTTACCGTTTTCCTTGTTCAATGTTACTTTTCAAAGCAAACCCAAAGACAAATTTCAGGTTGTAATGTGTACAAAATAAATTAATGTAAGAAGTGTTTTTTTAACATTTTTATTGAGTATATTCATATGTTAGCTGAAAATGCTAAGATTGCCGTGAAGCATCAGATTCACTATTCAAGCTGTAAACAGATATGTCTCATATTCCAGGAAATTACTGTCTCTGGGTTAAAGAGTTAATTTTCAAATTGTATGGTTACTATATCAAATTAATGAGATAAGATAGAAGAACAAGAGAAGCAAAAATATTAGAATACAGCATAGAAAAATTTTGTTTGTGGCAGAGTAGGAAGGTGCGTGTATGAGATAGAGAACTGGTTTATAATATGTTGGGTTTCATATGTTTGTTTTATTTTGTTCTGTTTGGTTTTAATGTGAGCCTTGGTGAAAATATTTCAAAAGCCTATGATATAAAGTGGTTTAAAAAGATTAATTATAGAAATTTCTCAGGGATTGTTCTTCAGAAATCAGATTTGTTTGCTTGTTCTTTTCTGGAGATTTTTTTTTTTTTTTAAAGAATGTGGTTAATTTTGTGCCTATATTGTTGACAAGGTCAACTTCTTTGTAATAGGCCGGTAAGTTTGGTGACTTCTCACAGGACTTTAACCATTTTGTTTCTATGATACTAACTGTGTATTCACATTAGAAGAATAATATATATTCAGATAATTATATACTTAAATTAGGTCCTCTTAGGAGAGAAGTTAAGAAAATTTGATGTTTAGTTTTCAGCAATAAATGATAGGAAAGAGCTGGAAAATACATTAACATTAAAAGGAAAACCTTATTCACATTTGGGAGTATGTTTTTATCTCAATGGTCCCACATTAGTTAAATGTCACCACAGTAGAAACACAGTGGCATGACATCCGCAGTGAAGAGCAGAGTGCCTTGCTACAACGGTTCCAGTGGTTTAATTCTTACACAGTACACAGCTCTGGATTTTGTCTTTTGTTTAGAAAATGCGATAGGTAAACATTTTTCAATCACCTGAAATGTGGGCTCTAAGAATGGGATTATTTGGCTGTAATATGCCTTTATTTTTCCAAAGAAGGAGATAAAATATAATCTTTAATTATCTTGTTCAGAATCTATACATTGAGAATTATGTCAATATTTTAGTCCATCACCTGGGAAATCATTAATATTTTACAGCTTCTAAATATTATTATATTTTTGTAATGTTCAAAAAATTTTGATGCTTAACAGAACAAAGTAAACTTTAAACTCTGCAAACAATGTGGGCGAATAAGAAAACACATTTTGGAATGATGCAAATTCTTCTTAAGAGTAATTAAGTAATTAAAGACTAGAAAGCAAAAGAGATACAAAGAATAGTAGTAGAATAGAAAGAATATACAAGGCCACAAAAAATATATTTGCTAAAAATCCTAGTTAGACGAGTGTGGTTGACTAAATAGCACCCCTGAAAACCAGAACTCTGCCAAAATAACTAATTAATGCTCAGTACAAATTAACTAATGAGTGCTCAGTACATTTGGAGGAAACCAAAGTCAATGTTTCTTCTGGTGAATCGCACTTTTGTAAGAAAGCTTTCTCCTTTAAGGGCTAGCTCTAAACATTGACTAGTAAAAATTGTAAGAGCCCTTCTTTGCGACCAGACAGGTCTATGTTCATGTTCTGTTCTATATAGAAAGAGGATAACAATACACTAATTGCTGTACATGGGAGCTCAATTAAATGGTACATCTAGAAAATCCCTAGTAAAGATACTGACATAAAGTAACAATTTGTCTGCACCCGAAATATACTACTGCAACTTATTTATATTTCTAATGTTCCTGTTCTTTGCCATTCGACCCTTCAATAAATCAGTATATTGTACAATATTCTGGCTAGGTTGTCAGTGTTACTCTCTTTTTTTTTTCCAGAATTCCCAAGACAGGACATTATTACTAAAATAAACCTGATACAATTAGAACATTGTCAATTTCCTGTTTAGAGTAAAAAATTAAACTAAAAATTAGGAATTTCTAGATAGAAATGGGATTAAAATCATTCATCAAAGAAACTGAAGAGTCATACTGTTTTTATAAGATTATCCCAAGATTGCTATTTTTTCATAGAATTTACCACTATAGGTGCTGTTCTGGGAGCTTAAAAATGTGTGACTGATCTTTATGTGCAGTATGGGAAATATAAAAAAAATGACTGGAAACCTAGACAGCTAAGTGAAAAGATCTTTTTTTTCCTTGAAAGTTATAGAAAAGTTTCTCTTTTCTAGTTTATGAAGACATTTGTACTCCCTTTTCTTTATTCATTGATTTTTGCCTCCCAACATGTGGCTTCACAGTATGCTTGTTAGTGTAGAAAGATGTCTGATAAACCCTTTCTGGGGTGTGAGGGGATAATCTTTAATTAAGAACAAAATATAAACAGTCTGTCTGTCAATATTTGAGGTGCACTATTCAAAAGAGTTCATAATTAGGTCCCTGGGGACCATGAAGCACTATGCCATTATTTTCCAAAAACATTATATTCACCTAATTTTTTTCTGTCCAGTTTTAGTATTTTTATTATTTTGCATGATGTAACACTGAACTTTTAACATTTTCAGCCCTTTCTAAACTTTGCCTTTTGTGTTTTCTCTTTTCATTGCAAGTGTTCCTCTGTGAACAAATGTATAATTCTCTCCAATTAGTAAACAAACAACTCTCCTCTACTTTCCTGGATTAAAGAGAAACCTGATAAACCTCAGCATAAAATACACATACATTTTATTCACAATTTTTGGTCACATTTAATACAGTTTAGTGATACAATCTTTGTTAAAATAGCATGTCGACATAGTCTGAATTGAACCACTTTCCTTTAAAAGCAGTTTATATTAGAAGTTCAAAAGCTGAAATAAAATTCAGGATGAAATTCTCATTTAAACTGTATTTTTCCCTTGGAGATTTTTTTTTTTAATTGCATGGGTGTCACTGCCAATGTAATGCTTGAAAATGTTATTGCTTCTGGGAACAACAGTATAAATGCTGATGACCTGCAACTCCTCAAGCCATTACTCTAATGCAGCTGTTGCTAGTTCAGCAAAGTTTGAAAATATGTTTCTACTAATCCAATTCCACATTTGTTTACATCACATGCTTGGGGATATTGGCTGGGATAACACTTCTATGATTAACACATTTCTGTGTTCACAAAATAAAATTAGAGCCATCCAAAATATGTCCACTACACACATGAAGAATACGCCACGTACTTTGTACACATTTTCCATATCAGTGTTTCTTAATTTTATTCCCTGAATGTGTAACATATTTTATTATGAGAATCATTTTTGTGGGATGCAAGTAAAATTGTCTTCAGAAAACCTCAACTGAAATACACAGTAAAAATTTGCTTCTCATTTTCTAGCTAAGAAATCTAATGATCTTTCCTCATCCTAATGTTCTCCAATTTTGTATAATATTTCTACCAACTAACATTTTCCACTTTCAGTGAATAACTTTTTCTGTCTGCCTTTCTCCCTCTTTATCTTTTTTTATTTCTCTATTTGTTAGCTGGCTAACTGACTTCTCAGACTTTGCATTCTTCCCTTCTTCCATCATAATTATTTGTATTCTCTGTATGGCTGTGTTCTACGACCATTTTATTACTACATCTCATGGTAATGTCCCACATTACCACAATGCTGATTTTCAACACAGAGCATCTTACTTCCCAAGGTTTATCATCATCTCTAGAAAATTTCTCAAATTCAAGTTCTGCATCCCCAAATCTCTTGTGATAATCTGTGTGATTTTATTTGCTAGGATCTTACTTTGCCATTTGGAGAGAAATCTGAGGGTCTCCTTTATATTTCACTTTCCTTAGACCTCACATAAATTATTAACCAACTTCTGCTAAACCTATCTTTTTTATTGGTGCCTATAATTTCTATTTTGTATTCCCACTGCAACCATCTTCAGTCAAGTCATCAGTTTTTTTCTCTTGTATGGTTGTTTTTATAGGCATATAATATACTTCTCTTCAAAATGTAATGGCAAAAATTATTTACTTCCTCTTCATTTCTCAAATTATGGACAGGCTTATTCTCTGCCACGCTCTTGGCTCTGAGTGAAAAAAGATTTTCCTGAGATATATGGCTATGGGAGAAAGTAGATTCCTAAAAAAATAAATAAATAAATAAAAACCAATTTTTGTTGTAAAACAAAAGGTACAGTAAATGAACCCTTAATAAGCAATTAGCGGTGGATAATATTGCTGTCCATTTCCTTGTCATGATGATTATGAAATGAAATTTAACTAAATTAATTAAACTAAACATCAAAACGACCAACTATATTTTCCTGACTTTGTAAGCCTTCTAAGGAATGAGTATGATCTTCAATAATGACTAATATCGAGGGAAAAATGCAATGTGATATTTTATGTATCTGTGATTTTTTATGAAAAAAATATACAATGTACATGTACATATATGTGAAATTTTACCTCCTTAAAGATTTCTGCTTCTACCTTCTGAGAGCACTGACTTGAAGAAATATAGTTGGGAAGAAGTTGGGAAGATGTGAATAGCACATTCTTCCACTCTGGCTTCCCCATTTGCATATAGTATTTGATATTAGTGATGCAGTATTTTTTGCTCCTTAGTTCAGCTAAAATCCAGGTTATTGTCTCATGACAGGAATAATTAGGCACGCAGACATATTGAAAGATGAGGAGGGTGGAATTTATTAAGCAAAAGGAAAGCTCTCAAGAAAAAGAGGGGTTCTGCAAGCAGGTTTCCACCTCACAAAGTTGAATACCAGACCACCAACATGAGCTGAAGAGGCTAGGCTCCTTGTGCATAAGGCACAAATTCCTGGTGACTTCACCCCATTCTTCCAGTGCACATGTGGGCTTTTAGTCTGAAGTGCTCCCCATTGATTTATTTCTCTTACTGCACATGTGTTAAGGGACGGAATGTTTCACCGTGCACATGTTTAGGGAAGCTCCCTGTGCTCAATGACCTGGGGGATTAGAGGTTCTCCAGGGACCCTTCCTTATCTGCCTAGGCATTTGACTGTCTTCTGCCTCTATCATTCTCCACTCTGAAGAAGTACATCTAACTGCCATTAGGATAAGGATAAGAACAATGACCAGTCTTAACTGCTTCCTGCTGACGGGGTGCTGTTTCGGGAAAATGACAGTCAGATCTCCCTCAGAGGCCTATCTAAGGGTCCCAGGTAAAAGGAGGTAATTATTAGAAGCTCTGGTTGCATGACTGTTTGGATTTCAATGGCCTAAACATGAGAAGAGACAAACCGATTTATTAGAAGAAATGTATCAAAATGAAACAAGGGGTGGTTGGGTAAGGATAGCTAAAAAATCCCTAGGCTGCCATCATGCCCAGATAACCTGGTGGCCGTAGTTATGCCTGCTAAGATTAGTGTCCATGGGGCTTGGCTTTGGTTGGCTCTCTTGGTCTTATTTTCTCAAAAAATAAACCTTTGGGTTATGGGCACCCTATTTATTCCTATCACCTGGCAGAATTTGTAGGATAACTGTCCAGAACTAGAATATTGGACCAGATTTTTACATTACCCATCCCTTTTTTTCTTCTGAGCGGCAGCCAGAGATCACTGGTTGGTTCACAGGAATAAACAGGGTTGGACTAAAATGTAGGCCAAAAACTTAAAAACAATTAATGAGTCTAGAATTTAATGACAAATGCATAAGTTTAGAAACATAATTTCTCTCTCTTCAGTCCTCATTTTTGTTAAAAACAAATCATGATAGGACTGAGTTGTTTGCAAAATAAACTTTAGTCTTACACCTGGCCTATTTATTTGCATAAAGTGCAGAAAAAATAGTTATTTTTACATAGGCCTTTTAAATTGACTTTGATAGAAGTCTGTTCCACAAGGAACATCAGATAAGACCCTTTAAAGCCAAGCGCAGCAGTGGGCTTGTACCTTCAAATACTTTTGAGTTGGGTAAATTCCTCCCTTCTTGAGGTCCCACAAACATGGGGTGGCTGGGTCTGTTAGAGAGTCACATTCTTTATTCATACAGGTTAGGAACCCGGTACAGAGACTGTGTAGACAAGGTATGAGGCCACTTTTCTCTAGAGGCTTGTATTGGCTCTGCAAATCAAATTTGATTCCTTAAAGGGAAACACACCCTTCGAGCCAAAGCTTTGGTAAAACAACCAATTCCTCCAATTGTATCCTGTTGCCAAAGAAAATGAATTCTTACTGCACTGATGCAAATAACTATATTGCCATGAGTACAGAATACTCACAGATAATTTCCAAATTCTAAAGGAAGCAGGCATAAATGAGCAAATATGCTCCAAATTTTGTTCACAGGAGTATACCTTACTCAATTATTAAGTACTGTAAGTAACTCAAAACAAAAGTTACCTTGAGTCTGAAAAACAAAACAAAGAAGAGTAAAAAAAAAAAAAAGATAATCTCAGGTTTTTATTAGTTCAGTCCATTCAGTTAACTCTTGTTCTGCTTGATATTAATGAAAATTTCAGCTCTTCATGAGTCCTGCATGTTTTTCCTTTATTCCAATGTCAAAATTTCCAAAGTTATCAGAAACCTGTATTTGAGAGCACCTGTCAAAGTTCTATAGCTGATTATAAACCATCTTTTGAAGAGGATAAAAACAAGACAACAGTTGTCTGCAAATAACAAAAATGTTCAAGGTAGTTATAGTTAAAAACACTATTGACAAAGAAATCTGTTTATCTCTGTGGTTTACAATAACTTAACACCCTTAATTGTGATTGATAGCGTATACTCAGAGTTTTAGAAATCCTATACAATTTTGGAACATATATGAATATTACTTACTAAAATATAACCTGAAGGATATTAAACATCATTTTGGCAATCCCAAGTTCCTAAACACGTTAGGTAATCCTGTTTACCTTTTTTCTGTATGCTCCAGGCATTCAGGATGCATTTGAAAGGGGAACAGACTGAAGATGAATGGCTACACATCTAGAAAGAGGGGAGCCAGGCATCCCTATTTCCTTTCTCTTCCTAGTGAATACATAGAATACGTGAGGGAGAGAAGGAAAAAGCATCCTCTTTCTTTCTTCCATTCTTATATCCCTGAGTCTCAACGACCTCAACAGGGTGTTGCCCGTGGGTGCCAATGTGGTTTTTCACCCATGCCAACAGAGGGACTAGTGGGTGCAATTATCCACATTTACCCATGTGCTGCCTTTCTCCCTGCTGTCAATAGCCTTCTAGTTTCCTAGACCTCATTTATGCCATGGACAGTAGCATGACCTTTATCCATGAAATTGGAGACTTGGTTTAATCAGCAGGAATTAGCCATGCTCAGCTGTGTGTACCTTTTAACTTCTGTTGTTGTCCACCTCTGGATCCTTCAGATCCAGTTTTCTTTCTTAGGGCTTCGACCTGAGCTTGGAATTGAGTTTGGGACAAAAGAACTGCCTCAAGGGTGCATGGACTCATCAAGTCCTAGGTGTCTGTCATCAGACTACAGCCAGCAGCCAGTGGCATTGCTCCTTTGCTGCCTCCTCAAACACGGGAGAGAAAAGATGTCTTATGAATTGGTGTCCTGATCTAATAAGACACCTTCCAAAACAAAACAACAACAACAACAAAAAAACCCTCTGGTATAGAGAAGAGGGCTGTGTTACTATGTTGGTGCAAGAGTAATCACGGTCCCTGCCATTCTTATTAATAAAAAAAACCACAACTACTTTCTTACCTACTCAACAACTCCTGACCTGGTGGGGAAAAGAAAAAAAAAAAAAAAAAAAGCTTAAATGCAGCGCTGCATTAACTGCTGACAGGGTGGAGAGAATTAAAAAATAAACAAACAAACAAAAAAACAGAACTTAAGTACAGAGCTGCATTAATTGCTGACAGGTTGGAGAAAAAAAAAAGATGCCTGGGGAAGAAATCTCTTATTCTTATGCAAATGAGTTTCTTCAACAGGAAGAGAAACTTTTAATTGCTGTCAGACTGAGCTTGATCCTTCAGCTGGGAAAGGGGAAGACACCTTAGACAGTGATGGGAAATGCTGGCCAGCCGGCCACGTGGAGCATGGGTCCCCAAGGCCATCCTGGGTTCTGGGCAGTGGCAGTGGCTGCAGTTCATTCCTGCTGTGTGTAGCCATTGGACGCTGCAAGTACATGTGGCAAGAAAAATCATGTTCCACAGCTGGAAAGGAAAGGAGCAGGGAGCTGTCCCTTGCCCATCCTTCCAATGTATGCACCTGTGGCCACTGGGGTTGGGGTAGAACACCCCAAATATTGTAAAAGACAATGTCATTATATTCCCAAAAAAGGAGGAAAATGCCATAGAAAAGACTGGGTTGGATCAAGGCCAACATTCCCAACCCCTGAGAGGGACGGGGTAGGGGGTTGCAGTTTCCCCTGCCCTCAGAAAATGTCTGTGAGCAAGAAAGCTCAGAAACAAAAGAGAAAGAGATTTTGGGATCCACGTTTTACTCACCCTTCCTCATGTCCCCATATGGGCCACCAAAATGATGCAAGATTTTTTGCTCCTTAGTTCAGCTGAAATCTGGGTTCTTGTCTCATGCCTGGGAAAAATTAGGCATGTGGACATCTTGAAACGTAAGGAGGGCAAAATTTATTAAGTGAAATGAAAGCTCTCAACAAAAGGTGGGGTCCTGCACCGGGGTTATCCACCTCACAAAACTGAATACCAGGTCACCACACACGAGCTGAAGAGGCTAGGCTATTCCCCAGCATAAGGTGCGAATTCCTGGTGGCTTCACCCCATTCTTCCAGTGCGCATGTGGGCCCTTAGTCTGAGCCACTCCATAATGATTTATTTCACTTGCTGCAAATGTGTTAAGGGACAGAATTTTTCAACGTGAGCATGTTTAGGTAAGCCCTGTGTGCACCATGACCTGGACAGCACTTGGCTGTCTCTTGCTTCTATCACTAGTTCAACTCTTCCTTTCCTTAATTCTTTATAGGAATTGCTCTATGCAATCAGCCAGTTAATTCTGGTTATTGCTGGTCATTTAAAGACTTAAGAATGGGATTTAGAGAGCGTTTATAGTGGGCTGTCTTGGCACACACCTCTGGTCCCAGCTACTCAGGAGGCTGAGGCAAGAGAATTGCCTCCCTTGAGGTGGAGGTCACAGTGAGCTGAGATCATGCCACTGCATCCCAGCAGCCTGGGCAACAGAGTGAGACACTGTCTCAAAAACACACACACACACACAAAGAATATTTTATTTCAGCCAGGAACTCAGTTAAAAAGCGTAAGTAGTGCTTTGGATTGGACAATATTGAAACATACGTCAGTACTTTCATTCCTTGGTATTTTTGTTCCTGGTTTCACCACAGCCATATCATTACTTTGCCACTTTGTTACCACTTTCATTCCTAAAGCACTCTCTTCTCCATATTCCTCTGGAATAAATAATGATTGCAACATACCTTGGACTGTCACTGTAGTTTGCCAGCTAGCAATTTGTTTACTTCCTAATATTGTGGCTTCTGTAAGGGTATTTTTAGTAGGACTTGCTGTTATATCTCAGTTAAATATATAAAAGTGATAGCTTTTAATTATGGATTTTCTTTTGGGTTTTCTTCTGTATGAGTTAAACGGTCAAACCTAAATTCCCACATAAATCATACCATGTTTCAGTCTTAAACATATTTAATGGTTATTCATTTTTACATTCAGTATGTATACTTAGTAAGCTATATAATGAATGAAAAAATGAGTATAAATAAAACTAAAATTAGTATATATAGATGTAATAAACTGAAATAAACTAAAAATAAAATACTATATATACATTCATTACTGTGTGTATATATGTATATACACTATATATTATATATAATTATATACACTATGAGTGTGTATATATAGATATGTATTTTTGATTTTTATTTTATTTTAGTGCATATATTACTAAAATCATTTTTATTTCATTTTATTTCATTTTAGTGTATACATAGACATTTAGTGTCTCATACATTTTAGTGTATATATAGACATTCAGTGTCTTATACTTTTAGCGTGTGTATATACGCTAAATGTCTATATATACAATAAATGTGTGTGTGTGTGTGTATGTCTATATATATATATAGTTAGTAATAGCTAACTAAGTGCAAAGCCCTGGTCTAGTCACTTTTTCTCTTTACAATAAGCTCAATGAGGGTAAAAATAATTTTAAGGCCCAATTACTGTGCAGAATTGAGTCCATAACTGGCCTTTGCCAATATTGAGATTATAGTATAATGGAAGAGACTAATACTAGTAAGAAATTTAAAGTGTTATGTTAAAGAGGCTCATAATGCAGTGAAACTTCTTTTAGGTGAAATTGACGCAGTCAAGGAGGATAGGAAAGTCTTCCCTGAAAATGAGATGGTGTATCATGCCGTGAGGACGCATATGTTTTAATTTAGATGAAAGGAAAGATAATTCCTGGGGCCATCTAGGATTGTGCTGGAGATTGGGAGACTGAAAGTATACAGGCAGACTAGATAGCAGGTTAAGGGGGATGTCTACCTGACAAATGACAGTAGTTCAGACCAACAGAGGATGATGTGGAAAATTCTGAGGAGTAGTTGAGTGTGAAAGGTAATTTGGGGGCTCAGACAGCAGGGATTTCATGGGTGTCAAAAACACCGGTAGAAAAGCACCTCCCAATCTCCTTAACTCAGTCCTTAGGAACTGATAAATCAATGTCTCTTTTCTGTTAACTAGTTATTCTTTCTTACTTATCTCCATATCAATCAACTAATTTAAAGGTTTGCATTCCACTGTGAAATGTTTGCTTTGTGATATTCTCAGTTTTTCCTTAGAGCCTAATGTGTCTTATTCTTGGTAAGTGCTCAGTGTTCACTGAACTAAATTGAATGTTATTTTATTTTTTATCAAAGCATCATTATTACTATTGGCCAAAAAGCATGGTTTGAAAGAATCGTGATAATCATTCTTTCACCTCTAGAGTCCTGTGGGTTATGACACAAATACAAATGAGGGAGAATCTGTGACTATGAATACATGTTTTGATAAACTAAGCTGTACTAGGACTTGGAATCAGCCTAAGGGCATTCAGCAAATTATCTAGACATGAGATGGCTTGACCATCTTGAACCAATTAATTGTCCCTAAATGTTGCATAGTATGATTAAATCATATTAAGCCACAAGATAGTTGTTAGTTCTTCTTTTTACATATATTCAATTGATAGCATTCCTGTGTTATCTTTAAAAGGATGCTTTCATAATTCATGTTTAATGACGTCCCACAATCTTTTACAAGATTACTGAAGAAGATAGTAATGGAAGTACCAAAGCTACAATTGGATAGTAGATGAGTTTATTTATTAAGTACTCAAGGCTAAAATTTTGATGAGAAAGAACATGGCAAGTTAAAACACCGTTCAAATTGTGATATTATTATTTCCTCTACATATATAGAAAGCCATTAATATCTAGAAAAAATTATTACTATCTATGTTTTATCATGCCAGAAAAAAATAATAAATGTTTGCCTTTTAAAATATACATTTGGCTCATATATTTAAATAGACTCCTTTAGGTCTTAAATTTTAGTAGTAGATCAAATATAATGCTGCCTGATACCAAAATAGCAGCTGACATACTACCTAGCATTTTCTTATTGTAGGATGGCAAAACTCCCAGAAATTAATATGATATCTTAGGTATTCTGGGCTTTTTCATAATTCACATGGAAAGCCCATGATTATTCCCTGCTAAATTGGAGATAAAGAGGAATAGTATTTATATAATGACTATTAACAGAATGAAGTGACTTTGAAATTGTAGTTGAAAGACTCGGTATTGCAATTTAATAAGTTTTGTGAAATGTTCAGAAATCAATATTTGAGATGTTTATTTGTTGTCTCTAAAATAGCTTTAAAATATATTTTATATTATTGATAGCAATAAGGGCAATTTCCCAAATGTTTGTATATCGCGTTAATTAATTATCAGTAACGAACTATAGCAGCCATACAAAAAGTTTTATACTGTGGCACAATTCTGATCTCCAAAATACGCCATGTTAAACCCAAGTTTCCAATCTGGCTATTAATTTTATGTTTTAAATTCTGCTTTTAAGCTAATTCTTAATAGCAAACAGATTATTTAACTGCATTTTTTTTACTTCTGTTATATGCTTTAAACATGAAATATTTTGTTCTGCATGTAGGTAGATAATATCTACTTGCATGCATGTCAATAATAAATATTAGCTACCTATTTTCTAATGTGACACACTTAATTTTGTCAATCTGGTTTGATATCTTCACTGTTCAGTTAATTATTTTCCTGGAATCTTAACTTCTTAGACATTTGATGAAAATGATGAATTTTTCCTTCACTAACCCACAAACACAATAATATTTTCATCAATACTCAACTACAAATTTGAAATCTATGTTTTCTCTGATTTCTAAATGAGCAATAGAAGATAACAAGTTCTGACAGAATTCACAATCTCATAAATATCTTCACCATTTTTCCTAAATATGGAGCATCTGAATTTACTAGGTTGTTTCTTCTTCTCTCGATTTCTGGTTTTAAGCTCTCAAGCCATTCATGAAGAAAGAAATGGGGAGGGTCAAGGGATGGTGGTCACTTCCTAGACATTGAAGTCCAACTGGCCTGAGGATACATCCTTTCTTGCCAATATTGGCTGTTTAAAATTGGGGAAACCTTCTTCATGTTTGACACTTCAGTATTTTCCTCTCTAAAATGCATAAAATATCTGGCTTGAAGTATTGTTGTGAGGATTAGAGGTAATTTATTTTCATATGCTTAGCAAAATGCTTGGCTAAGAGAAAGTGCTCACTAAATGCTTGTTTTCTGTGTGTGTTTTCTTAAGAAGATCTTCCACCTTGGAAATCACTCACAGTTTTATTGCCATTTTGGAGCAAATTTAATAATATATGTATATGATGAAAGAATCCACTTTAACAGCTGTCTTCATTTTAAGCACAACTAATTGGGAAAGATCATGAATAATATTGCTAGTCAGAAAGCAGTGTGTTAATGCTGCTGTACTTATGCCATAGTGGCAGAATGGTATTTAGTATTCAGTGTGGAGAAGACAGCTGTGGGGATTGCTGAAAAAAGGTTTTTTTGAAGTTACTGTTTCCATGTAAGGCAAGATAATTATTCCCAAGTCTTAAGTACCTTTGAAATATAATTTTTAAGAAAGCATTTATTATTTTGAATGCAAGAGCAAATGTACCTTATGTTCTTTTACTTTTTTAAAATATTAAAATAAACTATTATATACTTTATTGTCATTTCTTTAAAAAGATTTTGGACATTTGGTTGGATAAAATACCACAAAAATTAAAATAAAGAATTTTAAAAATGGAAATACTGATATAATAAACAATCACAGTTATGATTCAGTTTCAAAAGTTGTTCTTGATTGAATTAATAATTTTTTTCATTTTCCTCCTTCAGTGCAAAAATAACTTTTCATTTCTAAATGTTTTAAGTTGGGTTTCAAAATACAGTGACAAACTTCCCTGTTGGTCATTGAATTTGGGAGATCATGCAAACTGAAAACAAAGAATTACAGTTTAGACCTGATAAGTAAAATGAATGGAACAGTATTCTGTTTGAAATAAAAACTAATCCCTTTGTTTTGCCTTTCAGAGGAGGAACATTTCATCATAATTCGATGTACTTTGGCATATATTTTGAAATAACAATTTATGTTTCTTGAAATCGATATGCTCACTGAAATCATCATATATTTTAAGAAAATGTTTTGAATTATATACAAATATGGTGAACTTGCTGTTTTATAATTTGTTAATGTTGACTATTTTCATATTTATTGTTTTTAAGAACATTGAAGTTTCAGAGCTCATTTCGGCTTTTTATTTTAAGGTTATATATTTGGAGAAAGGGAGAAGAGAAATCTGATTAAAGAGTCTGTAACATTGGCCCGGCAGGGTGGCTCATGCCTGTAATCCCAGCACTTTGGGAAGCTGAGGCAGGCGGATCACAAGGTTAGGAGTTTGAGAGTGGCCCAGCCAATATGGTGAAACCCCATCTCTACCAAAAACACAAAAATTAGCCAGGCATGGTGGTGTGTGCCTGTAGTCCCAGCTACTCAGGAGGCTGAGGCAGGAGAATCGCCTGAACCTGGGAGGTGGAGGTTGCAGTGAGCCGAGATCATGCCACTGCACTCCAGCCTGGGCCACAGAACGAGGATCTGTCTCAAAAAAAAAAAAAAAAAAAAAGTCTGTAACACATTAGTCATCCTATGACCCTTTACTCACTCAAAGTTCAATAATTATATTTTTATTGTTTGTGTAAGTGTTCTTAAACAATTCCTATGTTCATATTCACTTCCTCACACCAAATTGCATGGTCTTTAATTTTATCTCTATCAGTGCAATTTCTAATCATAGTGATTAGATATTGTTGACATGGTAATGTATCCAATAACTATCATTTTCATTTTCTCACTGAGTAAATCCAAGAGCAATATAGATAGAATTTTTGCTATTTTTACTTTTTTATTTTTTTCTTTGTAAATTATCATTATTGAAATACAACATACATAAGATGTACTCATCTTAATTGAGGAGTACCATTTGTTTTGACAAATGCTTTTGATAAATAACATTTAATCACCATAACAATGAAGATATAGGATGTTTTCACTGTGACAAAACATTCACTTTGGAATCAGTCCTCCACATCTCAGACTCAAGCCACCAAAGATCTGTTTCTTTGTCCTTAATTTATCATAATTTTGATTATTCTAAGATTTCATATAAATAGAATAAAGTAGTATTTGTTAATTTTCATAAGGATCCTTTGACTCAGAATAATGCTGCTGAGATTAATTCATGCTATTGAATATATCTCTAAGTTATTTTTTAAAAATTGCTTAGTTTTGCTCCATATTACAAATACATTGGATGATGTTCTCTCATTCATCAATTGACGAACATATGGTTTGCTTTTCCCCAGTTTGGGGCTATTATTATAAACATCTGCATTCAAGACATAGAGTAGCTATTTTTTTTGGCCTATTCTGAATTAATGATTCTTTATTTTTAAATGACAAAGCTTTTCTAGTAGTCTCATTTCACTTAATTTTTTTTCCAATTGACACAACAATTATACAGATGAATAGGGTACATTTTGGTGTTTTGATACACATGATCAAATTAAGGTATTTAGCATATTCATAAATATATCATTTCTTTGTGGTGATAACATGTAAAATACTCTCTTCTAGCTATTTTGAAATGTACAGTACAATATTATTAACAATAGTCACCCTATTGAGCAATAGAACACCAGAGCCTATTTGTCCTGTCTAACTGTAACTTTGTACCTGGTGACCAATCTCTTCCTCTCCCGTCCTGTCCTCTACCCTTCTCAGCTTCTTGTAATCACTGTTCTACTCACTCCTTCTATGAATTCAAGTTCTTTAGATTCCCTATATGAGTGGGATCATTTAGTATTTGTCTTTCTCTGTCTGGCTAACTTCATTCAACATAATGTCCTCCAAGTTTATTCATGTTGCCAAAAATGAGGACTTTCATTCATTTTTATGGCTGAACAGTATTCCTTTGTGCATATTTACCACATTTTCTTTATCTATTGATATTTAGGTTGATTTAATATCTTGGGTATTGTGAACAGTGCTGCAATGAACATAGAAATGCAGATATCTCTTTGACACACCGATATCATTTCCTTGGAATATGTAGCAGGATTGCTGCATCATATGGTAGTTCTATTTTTAATTTTAGAGAAACTTCCCTACTGTTTCTCATAATGGATGCACTAATTTACATTTCCACCAAAAGTGTACAAGAATTTATCTTTCTCCACATTTGTGCCAGTATTTGATTTGAGCAATTTTAATGGCACCTTTTTGAAGAACAGATTTTAATTTTAAGAACATATGTGTATCATTTTGAATAATTTCTCACACAGATTTGGAGGACATATTGATAATAGATGTATCTGAAAAAAAATGGTCTTAGAATATATGAAAAAAGCTTACAACTAAATTATAAATCATCAATAAATCCATAACGCACCTTTACATTTTCTTAGCTCTTTCAAAGGGCAGAAGTTTCTTTTTTTGTATGCATGTAATATCATAAAACTTTGCATATTTTAAGGTAACTAAACTTTTCTCCTATGTCAGATTCTAGAAGGTATATCTTCATCATTTTCATTTAGATTTATACACAATATCTTATTAATTTTGTGTATTATAAGTAAAACAGTTGATACTCATTTTGCTCCAAGTGGATATTGATTTGTTCTAGCAATATTTGTTTAAAACTCTTACCTTAGTACTTAAAAGTTGACTATATTTTGTGGATCTATTTCTAGACCATTTATCCTGTTATACTGTCTTATGCATATGCTTATACCAAAAACATACTGCCTCGACTACTGACACTTAATTTCAAGTCTTAAAATTGAGTAATTACTCCAACTTTTTCCTTTTTTCCTAAAAGTTTTTGACTACTCTAGTTGTTTCTATTATAAGTTTACACATTACTTTTAGAATCAATTTGTCTATTTCTACAAAATTGAGTTGGAGCAGATATTACTGACATCTAAAATATAGATTTAATCTTGGAGAATGTTTTCCGTAATGGTGGCATGAGAAGCTGCATGGAGCCTCTCCCCAACCAGATGACCATCACTACACATGAATGTAATAATAAAACAAGCTAAAATATCTGGAAATCCTGTTGTTCTACAGAAAATGAAGAAACATTTATTCAAGAAAGTACACTAAATTGGGAAAGAGCTTCCAGAGCCTATGTCACTTGAGCCAAGACCTGTTCTCTTTTGCCACAGCTCAGTATGATGAACCTCCTCTATGTGTTGATGCAGACAAGAACAAAGGCCACACTCTGTACACAGGTTTCATTCCAGCACTACGACAAGTCCCTAGGAAAGACAGGCCACCAAGATTTATCATATTCCCCCAGTTTTAAATTTCAGAACCTTATAGCAAGAAAAAACAGCTGTGAATTAGGGGGCTCACTTCCTCTATCCAGCCCCCATTTTTTCCATGAAAGCTCTACCCCAGGCATGGTGGGCAAATAATACTGGAGTGCTAATTGCCCTCTCACATTCTCATTTTAAAGGTAGATGGCTCATGCCAGAATAGAAATGCCAAGAGTTAAGAGGCCACTGCCCCAATTCAGCACTCTTATAACAGGGTTGCCACTCTGAGATAAGAATGCCACTATCCCCACGCTCAGCTCTGGAATGGTGGTACAGAGGTTTTGCTCAGCGGAGAGGCGAACATGAAAACCATAAGCTCCAAAGTCCTCAGTAAAGGAACTGTGTTTATTTGAAGATCATGGAGCAATTCAGACCTAAGCATGGTGTGGAAAATGATAAGTGTTTTGTTGATAAGCAATTAAAAGGAGGCTTATAGCAACATGAGATTTGGAAGCCAAACCTTAAACTGTTTAGACACTTAACAGAGACAAGCAGGGAAATAAATAGATGAGAAGAGCCCTGCTGTGATCTGAAAGAGAATAGACCTAATGTTTATCTCTGCAAAGAGGATTGCATTTAATTGGATCAGCCTGTTGGGCAATTTATTTCCCCAGAGTATTATTATTATTATTAAAAACAATAGAACAATCAACTGAAAATTAGTTATGGCTATCAGTTGGGTGTGATAGCAACAAGAGAGACACCGTTACAAATAAATCACACAAACAAACAACCCAAAAGAGTTCTGCTAAAACCACTGTCATCCCAAGGAAATGTGTGCATGCTCAAGGCTGTGCCTTCTGAGGAAGAACATCAGAGGCTGCATAGCCTGGAGAAGTCACTGATATAGTTCCTCCAAGAAACTGAAAGTATAAACAGTTACCAAAAATAATATGTCTTGGAGAAAGGAGGGTCATTGTATAGAGTTACTAAAAAGCAGTATTTAAAGGGCCAATTGTCAACACAAATTTATAACAAATACAAAAAGAAAAGTCCTGAAATGTATAAACCATACACAAGGAAAAAAATTAAATAGTCAACTATAACTATCACCGAGAAGTCTTAGTTGTCAGATTTAACAGACAAATGAATATCTCAGAAAGCTATTATATGTACGTTAACTAAAAGGAGCCATACTTAAGGAAGTAAAGAAAGGTATAATGGCAATGTGCAATTAAATGGAGTATATTAACAAAGAGTTGGGAATGATAAAGAAGAACGAAATTAAAACTCCACAGTAATACAATTTTAAAAAATAATAAAATAAAAAATTATTAGAGAGGATTAATAGTAGAATATACTTGTAGAAGAAAAAAAACAGCAAAGATTAAGATAGATTAATAGAAACTAAACAGTCTTAACAACAAAGAGAAAAATAAACCAAGGAGTTTGAAGCAGGGCCTTTGCAAAAATGTGGTACTTCATTAAGCACACTAATATAACTGTGCTTGGTGTTTCATAAAGAATGAACAGAGCAATAGATCAGAAAAAATATTCAAATAAATAAAGGCATAAAATGCACATCTGATGAAAAACATTCATTGGCATACCTAAGAAGTTCAACGATCTCCAAGCAAGGCAAAAAGATGCAGACTCAGATATATCTGAGTGTGGAAATATTGAAAGTGAAAGGCAAAGAAAACATCTTGAAAGCACGAAGTCAAAAATCACTGATTGCATAAAAGTTAGCCCAATAAAATTTACAACTGACATCTCATCAGAAATAATGGAAGCTACAAAAGGTTTTAAGTTGACACACACAAAGTTCGGGGAAAAAAAACCAGAAAAACTATATTTCAAAAATGGGAGCAAAATAAAAACACAACCAAATTTTGTTGCCTGCAGATCTGCCTTCCAAAAATTACTTGATAAGATTATTTAGGCTAAAATAAAATGATTCAAGACTGATCAATTCCATATAAGAATAAAAAAGTAGCTCAACATTGGTAAAGTCAAGCCATTATGTAATTATGAAAGACAGTATAAGGGTATATTTATTCCTTCTATCTTTAACCAATTTGGAAAGCAAATGTATAAAATAATTCGTTTGGAATTGTATTATTACGTTTATAATAGATAGACACACAATGTATTTAGCAAAAACAGCACAAAGAAGGTGGTGGGAGTAAAACTGAATTGAAGTGAGGAAATGACAATGTTTGAGATATTGACTCAAATATGCCTGAAGAAATTAAGAGAAACAAAAGAAGTAAATATTAAAAGTAAATTTTAAAAAGCATTGTTTCTAATTTGAGCTTCCTTAAATGGCATACAATTTTATACAGTAGTAATCGTAACAATGTAGTTTTGAATTTGCAATGAATATATAAGTTTTATATATATAAATAATTTCAGTATCAGAAGAGAGAAAAAGACATAGACCTATATAGGATTAACATTTTTGCATTTCATTAGAATTACATTAGCACAAAACTAAAACAGAAACTGATAATTTACAATGTATATTTTAAGCTAAAGATTAACCTCTAAGAAAAAGATTCAAACAAACATAGTGAAATATAATTTAAGAAATTAAAATGATACAACAGGATATATTATTTTAAGAAATAATAAAGCAGTAAAATAACAGAGGAGCAAAAATGGTATAAAGGTACCACCAAGAGTCAACCCTGATGTAAATTTTGGACTTTGAGTGATAATAATACGTTTATGTAGATTCATCAATTTTAACAATTGTACCACTCTGGCAAAAGATATTTATAATGGCAGAGGTATGTTTGTGTGGGAGTATCAGGTATATGGGCATCTCTGTACCTTCCTCTTGATTTTGCAGTGAAACCTACAACCTCTATAAAAAATAAAGTCTTTTTAAAATAAAATGAGGTGTATAGAAATCAAAAATAAAAATAGCAAACTAAACTCACATATATCAATAACATTAAATGCAAATGGTTCAAGAAATACAATAAAAAGTAAAGATTTTGAAATTGTTTTAAACAACAAATAAAAAACGGAATATGTTTCAACCTTGTGCTACAGGAGCCACACTTCAGATTTAATGATACAAAGATGTTCTAGGCAAAAGGATAGGAAAATGCATAATATGCAACATGGAGCCAAAAGAAACCAAGGCTGGGCACAATGGCTCATGTGTATAATCCATGCACTTTGGGAAGCTGAGGTGGATGGATCACATGAGCTCACCAGTTCTAGAACAGCTTGGGAAACATGGCAACACCCCGTCTCTACCAAAAGCACAAATATTAGCCAGGTATGGTAGTGTGCGCCTGTCGTTTCAGCTACTTGGGAGGCTGAGGTGTGGGGATCACTGGAGCCTGGGAGATGGAGGTTGCAGGGAGCCCAGATTGCATCACTGTGCTTCAGTCTGAGTGACAGAGCAAGACCCATTCTCAAATAAATAAATAAATAAGAAACCCAAGGAAATCTGGAATAGCTGTACTTACATAACAGCCTTAAAGATGAAGATTATTACTTGAGCAAAGAAAAACATCTTATAATGAAAAAAGATACATTTATCAACAAACCTACATCCTTAGCAATAGAACTCCGTGATACATAAGGCAAAACTGACATAAATAAAGGGTGAAAAGGACAAGGCAACAATAGTAATTACAGACTTCAATAATAATACAGGCATACCTCCTTTTATAGAATTTGATTAATTGTGCATCACAGATGTTGCATTTATCAAAAATTGCTTTGTAGCAACCCCTGCATCAAGCAAGTCTATCAGAACCAATTTTCCAACAGCACATGCTCATTTTCTACATATATTAGTCTGTTCTCACACTGCTAGTGAAGACATACCTGAGACTGGATAATTTATAAAGGAAAGAGGTTTAATTGACTCACAGCTCCACAGGGTGGAGGAGGCCTCAAAAAACTTACAATCATGGTGGAAGGGGAAGCAAACACATCTTTTCATGTGGTGATTGGAAGGAGAAGTGCCAAGCCAAAAGGGGGAAAAGATCCTTGTAAAACGATCAGCTCTTACGAGAATTCACTCACTATCATGAGAACAGTATGAGGGTAACTGCTCCCATGATTAAATTACCCCCATCAGGTTCCTCCTGCAACATGTGGGGATTATTCAAGGAGACATTTCAGTGGGGACAAAGCCAAACCATATCATTCCACCTCTGGCCCCTTTCAAATCACATGATCTCACATTTTAAAATACAATTATGCTCTTCCAACAGTCCCCCAAAATCTTAACTCATTCTAGCATTACATCAAAAGTTTAAGCCTTAATTCTCATCTGAGACAAGACATGTCCAAAATTCAATAGGGCAGTTATTAAATCTTAAAGTTACAAAATGATCTCCTTTGACTCCATGCCTCATATCCAGGTCATGCTGATGCAAGTGGTGGGCTCCCACAGCGTTGGGCAGTTCTGCCCTTGTGGTTTTGCAGGGTACAGACCACTCCCGGCTGGTTTCACAGCTGGTGTTGAGTAACTGCAGCTTTTCCATGCGCATGGTGCAAGCTTTTGATGGATATACCATTCTGGGGTCTAGAGGATAGTGGCCTTCTACTCACAGCTCCACTAGGCAGTACCCCAGTGGGGTCTCTGTGTGGGGACTGCAACCCCACATTTCCCTTCCACACTGCCTTAGAAGAGGTTCGCCAAGAGGGCCCCACCCTTGGACCAAATTTCTGCCTGGACATCCAGGCGTTACCATAAATTCTTTGATCTAAGCAGAGGTTCCCAAACCTCAATTCTTGTCTTCTGTGCACATGCAAACCCAGCACCTCATGGAAGCTGCCAAAGCTTGGGTCCTGCACCCTCTGAAGTAATGGCATTAGCTGCACCTTGGGCCCTTTTAGCCATGGCTATAGCTGAAGCAGATGGGATGCAGGGTGCCATGTGTTGAGGCTGCACAGAGTATGGTGGGGAGGCTCTGGATTTGGCTCACAAAACCATTTTTTTCCTCCTAGGTCTCTAGGCCTCTGATGGGAGGGGCTGCCATGAAGGTCTCTGATATGCCCGGGAGACATTTTCCCATTGTCTTGGTGATTAACATTCGCCTCCTCATTACTTATAGAAATTTCTGCAGTCAGCTTGAATTTCTCCCCAGAAAGTGTTTTTTTTTTTCCCCTATTGCATCATCAGGCTGCAAAGTTTCCAGACTTTTTTGCTCTGCGTTCTCTTGAACACTTTGCCACTTGGAAATTTCTTCTGCCACATACCCTAAATCATCTCTCTCAAGTTCAAAGTTCCACAGATCTATAGGGTAGAGGAAAAATGCCACCATTCTATTTGCATAGCAAGAGTGACCTTTATTGCAGTTCCCAACAAGTTCCTCCTCTCCATCTGAGACCACCTCAGCCTGGAATTCATTGTCCATATCACTATAATCATTTTGATCAAAGCCATTCAACAACTCTCTAGGAAGGCCCAACTCTCCTACATATTCCTTTCTTCTGAGCCCTCCAAGTCTCTAGGAGTTCCAAACATTCCCATATTTTTCTGTCTTCTTCTGAGTCCAGTAAACTATTCCAACCTCTGCCTGTTACCAAGTTCCAAAATTGCTTCCACATTTTCAGGTATTCTTATAGCAGCTCCCCACTCTATCAGTACTAATTTATTGTTTTAGTCTGTCCTCATGCTGCTAATATAGACATACCTGAGACTGGGTAATTGATAAAGGAAAGAGGTTTAATTGTCTTACAGTTGTTCAGCATGGCTGCAGAAGCCTCAGGAAACTGACAATCATGGCAGAAGGGGAAGCAAACGTGTCCTATTTTACATGGCAACAGGAAGGAGAATTGCCTAGCTGAAAGGGGGTAAAGCCCCTTATACAACCATCAGATCTTGTGAGAACTTGCTCACTATCATGAAAACAGCATGAGGTAACTGCTCCCATGATTAGATCTCTTACTGGGTTCTTCTCACAACACGTGGGGATTATGGGCACTACTGTTCAAGATGAGATTTGGGTGGCGATACAGCCAAACCATATCACTAGCTGTGTGACACATTTTGTAATTCTTGCAAAGTTCGAACTTTTAAATAATTGTATCTGTTATGATGATCTGTGATCAGTGATCTTTAATGTTACTACTGTAGTTGTTTTGGGGAGCCTCAAATCATGCCCATAAGTTTAATAACAAGGCAAGGTTGTCCCTGCTTTTACAAGTGCTAGCCAAAATTTTGTAAGTGGTTCTAGCCAGGGCAACTCAGTAAAAACATGAAATCAAAGTCATCAAGATTGATAAGACATAAAATAGCTCTGTTTGCGGGTAACATAATCTTGGATATAGAAAATGTTAAATATCCACTAAAATTCTATTGGAATTAATACATGAGTTTAGGAAAGGTCACAAGGTACATGGTGAATATAAATAAGCCAACTACATTTCTACATGCAATGAACAATCTGAAAACAAATTAAGAAAACAATTTCATTTATAATAGCAGGACAAAGAATAAAGTAACTATGGATACATTTAACCAAAGAAATGCAAAGCATATACTCCGGAAAATACAAAACTTTGTAGAAAGAAATGCAAAAGATACTAGCCATCAAGGAAATGAAAATCAAAGCCACAGTGAGATACCACCTCACACTCACTAAGATGGCTATTATCAAAAGAAAAGATACCTGTTACTGAGGAAGTGGATAAGTGGAAACACCATGCACTGTTGGTGGTAATACCAAATAATAGAGTCACTTTGGAAAAATAAGTCTGGCAACAACTCGAAAGGCTAAACTTAAGTTAATGTACCATCCAGCAATTCCACTCCTAGGTATACACCCAAGACTATTGGAAAAAGTTACCCATGACATTTGTACATGAATGATCATGGCAACACCATTCCTAATAGCTAAGTGAATAAATACATAAAATGTGGTGTATCCATAAAATTAAATAATTTTAAAAAATAAAAAAATGAAGTACTGATATAAGAAACAATATGGATGAACCTTGAAAACATTGGTTAACAAAAATATCCGGTCACAAAACAATCAAATATTGTATGATTTCATTTACATGAAATGTCCAGAATAGGAAAATTTATAGAGAAAGAAATTTACTGCCTATTACTGAAATTAGAAAAGGGAGTAAGGGACAGTTAGGGGTTATGAAAAGTGTGGAGTTATTGCTAGTTAATGTGGGATGATAAAATGATTTATAATTAATTTTGATGGTATATGTACAAGTCTATGAAAATTTGGAAAACCATTGGATTGTACTTGTAGTTGTGTCAGTTCTATAGTATGGAAATATACCTCAATAAAGTTGTTAAAAAGGAGCCCTCTAATTCATCAAAATTGCATATGTCTTCATTTATAATCTTCCTCAGTTTCTTTCAGCAGTGTCCTGTAGTTTGCAATGTACAGGACTTGCACACATTTTGTTATTTGTGTGTGTGTGTTTCCATTGTCAATATTATTTCTACAGCAGATTTTGTTTCAATTTCCAATTATTAATTGCCAGCATATGGAAATGCAATTGACGTTTTAGTACTCACCTTTTACATTGAATATGTGCTAAATTCACCTTTCAATAGCTTTTTTGCTTATTACTTTTTTCTACAGAATATATTATTATATGTAGACAAACTTTAAAAAATTATTGTAGATGTGTATGTAGTGCATTTATTTTCATTAACTTATTTCACTTTCAAGGACCTGCAGTACAAAACTGAATAGAATATAGAAAGCAGGCAAGTTGTCCATTTCTGAATTTTAGTGGAAAAGTTATAAACCTCTCAACGTTGTATTTTTAATCAAATTGGGGAAATTTCTTATTGGATCCATTAGAATCTGACTTTTAAGTTTCTTCAGTGTGGTTAGAATAGACTACCTTTTTTAGTGTGGAAATAATATGAGATATACCAACTTTAGGATAAATCTAAGTTTACAGTATTTCTCCCTCTCTTGTTTTGTTTTATGATTGACATATAATAATTGTATATAATTATGAAGTATTTGCCATATTTCAATATACGCATTTGTTGTGTAAAAATCAAATAAGGGTAATTAGCATATCCATCTTAAGGGTAATTAAGATGATATCCATCATCTTAAACGTTTATCATTTATTTGCAATGAGAACATTCAAAAAGCTCTCTTAAAGCTATTTTGAAATATACAAAAAGCTATTTAGTATTGTATGATTATGCAATACTAATATACAATATATAATATTAGTCACTCTATTTATCTTACTATGGAATAGAATGCCAGGACTTATTTTTCGTATGTAACTGTAGCTTTGTCCTGATGACCAGTCTCTCCCCTTCCCCTTCTCCTCCCCAGCCTCTGTTAACCACTATTCTACTCTTTACTTCTTTGAATTCAGCTTATTTAGATTTCACATATAAATAAAATCATGTGGTATTTCTCCCTCTGTGCCTAGCTTATTTCACTTAACATAATGTCCTTCAGATGCATTTATGTTGTCACAAATGGCAGGATTTCATTTATTTTTGTGGCTGAATAGTATTCAATGGTGTAAATATACCATGTTTTCTTTATCTATTCACCTGTTGATGGACTCTTAGGTTGATTTCATATCTTTGCCAATGTAAAAAATGCCGCAATAAATGTAGGAGTGAAAATATCTTTTCCACATAGTGATTTTCTTTCCTTTAGATAGATACCAAGTAGTAGGATTGCTGGATCACATAGTAGTTCTATATTTAATTTTTTGAAGAAGCTATATAGTGTTTTCCATCATCATTATACTAATTTTCATTCCTACAAGCAGGCAGTGAGTAAGGGATCCCTTTGTTAGTATTTCTTTTCCAGTATATGTTTCTTTTGATTTTTCAATAGTAGCCATTCTAACTAAAATGAGGTGATAACTCATTATAGTTTTGATATGCATTTTTCTAATGATCAGTGATGTTGAGCATTTTTCTTTTCATATATCCATTGGCCATTTGTATGTCTTCTCTTAGATATATCTGAGTCTTTTGCCCAATTTTAACTGGATTATTTTGTGGTTGTTTAGTTGTTTTGTTGCTTACGTATTTTGAACATTAACTGCTTATCAGATATAAAGTTGACAAATATATTCTCCCATTCTACAGGTTGTCTCTTTGCTCTGTTGATTGTTTCATTTGCTGATATAATCCCATTTGTCTATATTTGCTTTTGTTGCATCTGCTTTTGGAGTTTTATCCAAAAAAAGTTTGCCTAGACCAATTTCATGGGGCTTTTCTACTATGTTTTCTTCCAATAGTTATGTAGTTTTTGACCTTACGGTTAGGTCTTTATTCAATTTTTGTTGACTTTCGTATGTGGTAAGCAAAAAGGGCCTGATTTTATTTTTCTGCATGTGGATATCCAGTTTTCTCAGCATCATTTATTGAAGGGGCTTTTCTCTCTCCATTCTGTGTACTTAACACTTTTACCTAAACTCAGTTTTCTGTAGATGCATGGATATATTCACGGATTTTCTATTCGCCTACATTTCTGTTTCTATGCCAGTACCATGATGCTTTGGTTGTGATAGCTTTGTAGTATGTTTTAAAGTCAGGTAGTGTGATGGCACCAATTTTGTTATTATTGCTGAAGATTGCTTTGGCTATTTGGGGTCTTTTGTGGTTCCATATGTTTTTAGTTTTCATTTTCTATTTCTGTGAAGACTATCACTGGTACTTTGATAGGGATAGGATTAAAACTACAGATCATTTTGTTGACTATTTTATATAAATGGAACCATTCAGATATGTGTGAATAAATCACCCATTTATTCTTCTGTGGTTGGCTTGTTTCACTGAGCATACTGTCCTCACATTTCATCCATGTTGTAGCATATGGCACAATTTTTTCATTTTAAGGCTTAATAATATTTCATTGTACATATATGTATACATATACTATGTTTCTTTATCCATTCACCCAGCAATGGACATTCAGATTGTTTCTATATCTTTGTTGTTGGCAATAATCCTGCAATAAACATAGGAGTACAGATATCTCTTTGAGATCCTGATTTTAATTACTTTGGATTATTGCCCATAAGTGAGATTGCTGGATCACAAAGTAGTTTTATTTATAGATATTTTAGGAACCTCTAAACTATTTTCTATAGGGGCTGTGCCATTTTACATTTCCAAAAACCATACAGGGGAGTCCCAATTTCAATATATCCTCATAAACACTTTCTCTCTCTCTTTCTCTCTTATTTTAAAATAATAGCTATCTTAACAAGTGGTAGGTGATATCTCATTGTGGTTTTGATTTGCATTACCGTGATGATTAGTGAGGCTGAGCATTTTTTCATACTCATGCTGCCCATTTGTATGTCTTGTTTAAGACTTCTATTTAAGTCCTTTGCCAATTAAAAAAAATGTATGGTTTATTTTAATGTTGATTTAGAAAAATTCTTTATTTTAGATAACAACTACTTATCAGATATATGGTTTACAAATATTTTCTACCATTCCATGTGGTCCCTTTTCACTATTTTAATTGTTTCATTTGCTGTGGGGAAGCTTTCTATTTTGATGTACTCTTATTTTTGCTTTTGTTGCCTGTGCTTTCAGTATTGTATTGAAAAAATCATGGTCAAGACCAACATGAAGAAGATTCTTTCCTATATATTTTTTACGAGTTTTATATTTTAAGGTCACGTGTGTAATTAATCCTTTTTGAATTGGTTTTTGAGTATAGTAAAGTGTCCACTTTCATTCTTTTGCATGTAGACATCAAAATTTTCCAACATCATTCATTGTAGAAACTATCTTTTCTCCATTCATTGTGTATCCTTGGCACCCTTGGCAAAGGTCAGCTGACTGTATTTGTGTGGGTTTATATTTAAAAATCATGGAGTATAATGCCTCTGGTTTTGTTCTTTTTTCTTTTTTTTTTTTTTTTTTTTTTTTTGCTCTCCAGGGTCATTTTTGGTTTTATATAAGCTTTATAATTATTTTCTCTTTCTGTAAAATGTGGCATTGGAATTTTGATGCAGATTTCATTGAATCTCTACATCACTTTAGGATGTTTGGACATTTTAAAAATATTTAATCTCATAATCTATAAACACATAATATCTTTCCATTTATGTGTCTTTAATCTTTCATCAATGTTTTAGATTTTTCAGTATATAAGTATTTCACCTTCTTAGTTAAGTTTAATCACAAGTATTTTAATGTTTTGATGCTGTAGTGAATGAAATTGTTTCCTGAGTTTCCTTTCTGGATAGTTCATTGTTGGGGTATATAAACTCAACTAATTCTTGTATGCTGATTTTGTACTCTGTAGTTTTACTGAATTTGTTCATTACTTCTAACAAACAAAAGACATACAAATTGAAAAAGAAGAAGTAAAATTATGGATGTGTTCAGATGACACTATCACATATTTAGAAAACCCTAAGCACTCCATAAAATAGCCTTAAATTTAAGGCTAATTCACTATTACTATAAGAGTGACCTTTTTCAGTTCTCTACTAAAACCTCCAGGTTTTAACACAATCTCTCCATGATGCCTAGTCAGAACTTGCTTGTCTCCCTGTCCTACGTGGTATCTGGGATTTTTTTTAGCTTTTCCTCACTGCTATTTATTCTCCTCCCATTGCTGCTTTTGACTGGCTTCATAAAATATCACCTTACACAGTTCAGTTTACTATTAGCCAGAGACTCAAGCTGTCCTCTATACAGATGTCTCAAGTTCTTTCTCAGAGTGGCTCCCTTCTGTCTGGCATTCTGCCTTCAATTTCCAGCCATCTTAGATCCCTTGAATTCTGACCTCTGCACCTCCTCATCAAAACTATGTTGCTCTGCTCCATTCCCCATCTGTGCACCGAAATCTAAAGAGTGTCCTTAGAAAGAAAGCCAGAGTGACTTTATAACTAACCCTGTTCAATTATTCTTTTTATGGATCTCATAATTGACCTTTTCTCCCTAATGTGTGTAAAATATTGTTTCATGTATTTTCTCCAGGATTTTTGTTGTTGTTGTTGTTGTTGCATATGGTAGGAGGACAGTCTAGACTTCATTATTCTATAATGGCTGGAAACAAAAGTATTTTCCATACCCCAAGTTTGTTGTCTAAAGATTCTTATAACTTTTTCCAGATATATTTATATAAAAGTATAAAAAGGACTCACCCTCAAGTCAAAATAGTGACAAATGTAAAATTTTTAGAGGAAACGATAATTTCACAATCTATCCCTGAAGTTATTTTATGTACTGAGTCTTACACAATGTTGTACAAATAGTTGTTAATCTTCAAATATACATAGAGTTATTATTAGATTGTTCAACATGATAAGACTAAAAGTTTAGCTTTAAATATACTTGTGTGGTTTGGCTTGCCTCTATGGTCCATCACAAGAAGAGTCTGCTCCCTGTAGCTGCTGTTGCTTCTCACAGGGCTCTAGAAAGAACGCATGGAATAGATCTTACCTGACTGCAAGTCTTCAATCCACACTGGTCCAGCAGGTAAGCCGTGCTGAGATTAGGTGAACTCCAGTTGATCTACAAGACCCATGAAATGAAAAAAATAAAGCATGTTTGCAATAAACCACTGAGATTATGAAATGGTTACATACCAATATTTCAAGGAAAAAACTAATACATATTTTTTAAAATTTCAGCTTCCTACTATATATTCCTTTAAATATTTTTTCTGACTCTTTATGAGATTTTTTTCATTGTAAATATAAGAAATTAACCATTTTCTGTCATATGTCTAGGAGTTATTCTCTTTATGTTTATCCTTATTAAGGCACAGGTGTGTAGGATCTGTAGACAGATGGTTTTTCACTAGTATTGAAAATTTACACCCATCATCTCTTTGGCTACTTGTTACTTCCCTATTGTTTTTTTCTCTGTAGGATTCATTAGAAATAGATGAACCATCCTTTATTGTGTTTCATATATATTTTTACATTTTTTTCTATTATAATACTACCCTATGCTTAAGTCTGGATTTTTTCCTGTGCAATAGTCCATATCACAAATTCACTTTAAATTATTTCCTAGTTTTGGCCCATTCAGTATGATATTAGCTGTGGGTTTGTCATAGATAGCTCTTATTATTTTGAGATACGTCCCATCAATACCTAATTTATTGAGAGTTCTTAACATGAAGGGTTGTTGAATTTTGTCAAAGGCCTTTTCTGCATCTATTGAGGTAATTATATGGTTTTTGTTGTTGGTTCTGTTTATATGCTGGATTATGTTTATTGATTTGCATTCCCCTTGAAAACTGGCACAAGACAGGGATGCCCTCTCTCACCACTCCTATTCAACACAGTGTTGGAAGTTCTGGCCAGGGCAATTAGGCAGGAGAAGGAAATAAAGGGTATTCAATTAGGAAAAGAGGAAGTCAGATTGTCCCTGTTTGCAGATGACATGATTGTATATCTAGAAAACCCCATCGTCTCAGCCCAAAATCTCTTTAAGCTGATAGGCAACTTCAGCAAAGTCTCAGGATACAAAATCAATGTGCAAAAATCACAAGCATTCTTATACACCAATAACAGACAAACAGAGAGCCAAATCATGAGTGAACACCCATTCGCAATTGCTTCAAAGAGAATAAAATAACTAGGAATCCAACTTACAGGGGACGTGAAGGACCTCTTCAAGGAGAACTACAAACCACTGCTCAATGAAATAAAAGAGGACACAAACAAATGGAAGAACATTCCATGCTCGTGGGTAGGAAGAATGAATATCGTGAAAATGGCCATACTGCCCAAGGTAATTTATAGATTCAATGCCATCCCCATCAAGCTATCAATGACTTTCTTCACAGAATTGGAAAAAAACTACTTTAAAGTTCATATGGAACCAAAAAAGAGCCCGCATCGCCAAGTCAATCCTAAGCCAAAAGAACAAAGCTGGAGGCATCACACTACCTGACTTCAAACTATACTACAAGGCTACAGTAACCAAGACAGCATGGTACTGGTACCAAAACAGAGACAGAGACCAGTGGAACAGAACAGAGCCCCCAGAAATAATGCTGCATATCTACCACCATCTGATCTTTGACAAACCTGACAAAAACAAGCAATGGGGAAAGGATTCCCTATTTAATAAATGGTGCTGGGAAAACTGGCTAGCCATATGTAGAAAGCTGAAACTGGATCTCTTCCTTACACCTTATACAAAAATTAATTCAGGATGGATTAAAGACTTAAATATTAGACCTAAAACCATAAAAACCCTAGAAGAAAACCTAGGCAATACCATTCAGAACATAGGCTTGGGCAAGGACATGTCTAAAACACCAAAAGCAATGGCAACAAAAGCCAAAATTGACAAATGGGATCTAATTAAACTAAAGAGCTTCTGCACAGCAAAAGAAACTACCATCTGAGTGAACAGGCAACCTACAGAATGGGAGAAAATTTTTGCAATCTACTCATCTGACAAAGGGCTAATATCCAGAATCTACAATGAACTCAAACAAATTTACAGGAAAAAAAGAAACAACCCCATCAAAAAGTGGGCAGAGGATATGAACAGACACTTCTCAAAAGAAGACATTTATGCAGCCAACAGACACATGAAAAAATGCTCATCATCACTGGCCATCAGAGACATGCAAATCAAAACCACAATGAGATACCATCTCACACCAGGTAGAATGGCGATCACTAAAAAGTCAGGAAACAACAGGCATTGGAGAGGATGTGGAGAAATAGGAACACTTTTACACTGTTGGTGGGACTGTAAACTAGTTCAACCATTGTGGAAGTCAGTGTGGCGATTTCTCAGGGATCTAGAACTAGAAATACCATTTGACCCAGCCATCCCATTACTGGGTATATACCCAAAGGATTATAAATCATGCTGCTAGAAAGACACATGCACACGTATGTTTATTGCAGCAATATTCACAATAGCAAAGACTTGGAACCAAACAAATGCCCAACAGTGATAGACTGGATTAAGAAAATGTGGCACATATACACCATGGAATACTATGCAGCCATAAAAAAGGGTGAGTTCATGTCATTTGTAGAGACATGGATGAAGCTGGAAACCATCATTCTCAGCAAACTATCACAAGGACAAAAAACCAAACTCAGCATGTTCTCACTCATAGGTGGGAATTGAACAGTGAGAACACATGGACACAGGAAGGGGAACATCACACACTGGGGTCTGTTGTGGCGTGGGGAGAGGGGGCAGGGATAGCATTTGGAGATATACCTAATGTTAAATGACGAGTTACTGGGTGCAGCACACCAACATGGCACATGTATATGTATGTAACTAACCTGCACATTGTGCACATATACCCTAAAACTTAAAGTATAATTAAAAATAAATACATAAATAAATTATTTTCTAAATTTTGCTGATTCAATTCAACTAATGCTTAATTTCAGTTTTTTAAAAATCTAGTTTAATTTTAAAAGACTCTCCTGTTCTTTTGTTAAAAATATGTTTCATTCACAATTATTCTAATGTGCATTGCATGTCTGGCCATCCCAATATCTACATCTTCTATGGTTTTTAGTTTTATGCTATTCTCTGGAATTTTTTATTAATTGCTTCTTCTTTTATGCTTACCTACTTTTTTTTTGAGTGCCAGACATTTGATGTGAATATTTGTAGAGATAATCTAATGCATAGTGTGAATCTGTGTGTGTATGTGTGTGTGTGTGTGCGCGCGCGTGTGTGTGTGGTGGTGGTCCTTGTCCTTCATCCCTTCCTTGCTCTTCCCTCGTCTTCCTCATCTAAGAACATTTTTCTTTTACAAACCACTCCACTGCTTGAAGTAAAGCTTCTCTTTAATTTTATTTCACAATTCCACTTAGTCCATTTAGTTAAATTGTTCTTCTCTTTTATATTTTCATTTCTCACAGTATCTTTCTCTATCTGCATTTTGTCTTGCCCTTCTTATGATTAATAATTTTTTTCTAATCCCACTTAATTCTTTGTGTTCACTTCTAATCCCCCTTGTCTCACTAATTCTTCTCTACATCCCTGTTATTCTGCTTTGTAATTTTTCAGATACAAAGTTACATCATTAACTTTATTTTAAAAATTAATGGCAACCTATTTCAACAAAACTAATATTTTGTGGAAATATTTGAGCATTTTTCTACTGTGTGCTTATGATTTATGAGTATGACTTAAAATTTGTTTCTCCTTATGGTGTTATTGTATCTATGTGTACTAATTTATTTTATCTTATTTTTTAGTAATACATAAAATAGATTCTTTTCAAAGTAGATATTTGAAGGCAGTTTAGGATAATCATGAAGAGGAAGAGGCAGAATAGCCTTTTGGTATTAATAATCCAAAGGCAAACTTTTTCTAAATTACAGAGTCAGACAGACTACTTTCTTTGAGCTATCTTGTTGTAGTCATTATTAGTATAAAGCTGTACCATCTGTTATCTGACCAAAGGAGGTCCCAGGGAAATTCTGACAGAGTTCAGATTCACATCATTTTTTAGCTTGTTTCAAAAACAGGGATTAAAAGATCATTTCATGACATGATTTTACCTTCATATTTTTTTCTGTTATTTTTTTCTAAAATTCATTACCTTTGGGCTTTTTAAGCACTTTATCATATTTTCTTTACTTCTTCTCCCTGAATTTCTACCTGATCTTAGCTCTTTCAATAATCTTTACCAAATTTTGGAGTATTTGATTTATCTGTGTTCTAGTTTTACTGCTAATAGATTCTGAAAATTTTATTTTGAAATTTCCCTTGTTGCTTTTGCAATGGTATAAGGTGGTGACTGAAAGATTGTATTCAAATCAGCAATCCTGTTAACAACCACCTTTACGGCTTCAAGAATTTTTCTAAACATTAAACCAGCTAATTCAGAGCACAGAACTAAAATGTTAATATTTTAATAGAAGTTTGAATGAGTTTTGAAGTCAAAAGTAATATAACTTTCTTTTTTTTTTTTTTTTTTTTTTGAGACGGAGTCTGTCTCTGTCATGCAGGCTGGAGTGCAATGGCATGATCTCGGCTCACTGCAACTTCTGCCTCTCAGGTTCAAGTGATTCTCCTGCCTCAGCCTCCCAAGTAGCTGGGATTACAGGCGCCCACCACCATGCCCTGCTAATTTTTGTATTTTTAGTAGAGATGGGGTTTCACCAGTTTAGCCAGGATGGTCTCGAACTCCTGTCCTCAGGTGATCCATCTGCCTCAGCCTCCCAAAGTGTTGGGATTACAGGCGTGAGCCACTGTGATAACTTACTAAAACGTATATAATTTGTACATTTCCTGCCTTCAAGATATTACATTTTTGTAATTTGATCCTTTAAAGTTGCAAGCAAAAGACACACTTCTGTTCTCTTCTTGATGGATATTTTAATTGATATATAATAGATACACATATTTTTTGGTGTACATGTGATATTTTTCTACATTCACATAATGTGAAAGGGCATATATGTTGAGGCTACTTAGGGAAATAATGCAGTGAAGAAATCTTTCTCCACTGCAAACTTCGGATATCCTGGGTAATTGGATTTCTCTTTACAATGCCCAGTCAATGATATGTCATAATTGAGATGTAGTTTATCAGGCCTCTGCTTGTCTTTTCTGAGATTCAACTACTGATGGCTTCCCTATTCTCCATTTTACCTAGGAATGTCTGATTGCTGAGGATTCTGACTACAATTTCTCTCTCACTATCATCCCGCTTCCTGTCTCCTGGCTTCTGACCTTCTGCTGCCTCAATTTCCTGCTGTATATCTCCCATTAAGAAATTCTCCAAAAACTGTTGCTATCAATTATCGTATTCAAATGTTGTCATTACTCTTTAAGAGACAAAACAGACATTTTTGTCCTCTATTTACAGATGAAAAAATAAGCTTATAATCATAACCCAAGAATATAGTAACCTGAAATTGAATTTTGTCTTTGTGAACATTAGCCTTATGACCTTTAGCCTTCTATGCTATATAATCTAAGGCCATCTACATTTTAATGCACGTATCATGCAGTTTGCAAAACTTAAAAGGTATATAGAGAAAGAATGTGTTGAATTTTCATGTTATAATAAAGCTGTAAGATCACAAATGTACAAACGAAAAACATAGCATTTACCATTTTTTTAACTTCTTAAATCATTCCCAGTATACTAAGTTATAAGAAGTATTTAATCTTAACCAGTAAAAGTACAAGCTCGGCTAAACCATAAAGATTTTGTCTCTCTTTAATGATTGGAGAGAATGATGACCCATACTTGGATTAAATTGTTTTTGCTCTAACTTACAACACACAAGGTGACAAGCACTTCAGAAAGAAAGGTATGATAAAGGGATATAAACAACTGAGTGGACTAAGTTTTTGCTTTTTTTCCTAAGTATTTTCTATTTTAATGACCAGTGCAGTCTATAGGGAGTGAGAAAACCCAAGATGAGAAAGGCTAATACCAGAGTCTTCTGCTTATTCTGCTGTTAGGTTGAGGTGGGAGCATATAAGCCCTCAAGAATCCACGTGTGTTTATGCAGATCCAGTGCTGCACCAGTTACATGAGTCTAGATTTGATTTCTCATGCATTATCAAATGTACAACAGTTATGGACAAGATAATACATCCCCATCTCTGTCAAATCAACAGAATCTCTTTAAGGTAAGTTAAGAGTGTTATAGAAACTAATAAACAGAAAATGTGCCTTGATATAATCTGCATATGAAGGATGCTATATGTCTTCATGATAGCAATTTTGAGGTTCATTTTGAGGAAATGAATTTTGAGGTTCATTTTGAGGAAAATGTTCATTTCTCCTGGTGTTTTCTGGTCTTTGGTTGTGCTGCCTTGTCATCCTTGCTTCCCTGACCTTTAACCTATGTCTTAATTGAATCTGCCGGTGATCATGAAAGGTTCCATTCAGCGTCTGTATATGTACCGGTATCTCCTGCTCTCTTAGCCTGAGTTCTTGGTGAGATTCCGCTTTCTGGATCCCCCATTTTCTGACCCCAGGCTTATTTGTCTCTTAGCTCTCTGATAACCCCTTGTGGGCATGCAGGAAAATGTTGGTCTCATGCACAATAACAGCATCATTTTCCTGTTTTGTTGAAATCTCTCTTGATTAGTGCCATTCTATTGCCTTTATGCAGGATGTTTGAGTAAAAGGAGCGTAGAGAGCTAAACTGATCTAATGTTTCAAAAAGTGCCCTTTACCTTGCCTCCTCCTGTGATTCTTACCGTTTTTCCTTTGCACTCATCTTCTCATCAGAAGGACTGATATGTTGGCTTCTTATGAGAGGGTACACTGTTTATTTCATATTCTCGTATTTTTTCTACCTTTTGCTTATTATGACACTCTATTATCCAAGTTGCCCAAGTGTTTCCAGTAATATAAAAGGAGTTGTTGAAATTCAGAAAATCAATTTATCCAGTTGTAGTTATCTACTGCTGTATAACAGTTTACCCTAAAATTATGTAGGCTAAGACAAGAACTATTATGGATGATTCTATAGGTTAATATAGCCCAGATGAGCAATTCTTCTGCTCCAAGTGTTATTTAATGAGGCTGCAATCATCTGCAGGCTCAACTGTACTGGAATGTTCAAGATAACTTTGCATATCACTGTCAGCTGATGCTAACCCTAGGCTTGGAATTGAGCTGGGGCTGTTGATCAGAGATCTTTGTTGTTTTTCTTGTGGCCTATCCATGTCTTTTATGCTTTTCTTAGCTTTAAAGGTGGGTTCCAAGCATGCAAAAGTGGAAGCTGCATCTTTCTTAATGATTCAGAAGTTAAACAGCATCACTTTTGCTATATTCAGTTAGTCAAAGCATGTCAAAATTCTAGCCCAGGTTTAAGGGAAGGAAAAATCTTTTTCATTTCTTGATGAGAGAAGGGAAAAATAATTTGTTTTCATCTTTAATTCCCACTCTGCCCCCCCACCCCGCCCCCAGTAAAACCTACCTGCAAAGACTGCTGAATCAGCCTGGACCATCCCCAAATCTAATCTCACGGTCAACACTCAGCAACAAGTTTGTGGTTTGAATCTATTTTTTTGAGAAGCTATAACTTTTTAGTTCACTATATTTGTATCAAGATTTAGGAGTCATAAAACATGTCTGTTTATTCTTCAAACATATTATCCAGTCGGAAAAAAATAATTAGAATTACACTTTTGGGATAAGATAGTTGACACAACTAAAATTTAATTAGAAGAGATATAGTTATTCTGGGACTTCCTAAAACTAATAATATCCAATCATTATTAAAGGTTGTCTGTGACAAAGTTCCACTGATAATCAGGCAGAGTCATTTAGAATGTTCCTACTAATTTCACACGCAACAGGAAATTGTGTAAGCAAGAAAAGCCAACATGTTTCCCATCTGTCTTTTGAAAACATTCAGGGAAGCTCTCTTTTACAAAGTCCAAATCATTGGAAGGACAAAAGCAGAAAAGAAGAATGACAATGCAATTTAAAAATAATAATTAAGGCTATTTCTGATATCAAACTTTTAAAATGATAAAATTTTATATTTTATAAAATATAAATTAATTTCAGAAATTAAGAGTGAATATTAATTAATATAGGCATTGTAAGACATGAATCTCTTGAAAATGGGCTGAGTGCAAAGGCTTACACCTGTAATCCCAGTGCTTTCGGAGACAGAGGCAGGAGGATTGCTTGAGACCAGGAGTTCAAGACCTATAGGCAACAAAGCAAGACCCCATCTCTACAGAAAATTTAAAAAAAGTTAGTGAGGCATGGTAATGGATAGATCACTGGAACTGTTAATATTGAGGAAGCTTTTACTGCTACAAACCTCAGAACTACTTACAATACCACTACTACACCTATACTACTTCAGGTTTACATAAGCATTAACTGGTTTTAAAAATTCTAAAAATACATTATGCTTTTCTAAAACTCTCAATTTAACTTCCTAGGTTCTTATTTATACTATAATTTTTAAAATTCATGTAAATGGAATTATACACTATGTAACGTTCTGGAATTATTTTTTTTTTTTTTACTCAGAATAATTCTCTGATGAGTCGTTCATGATGAGTATAAATTAATAGCCAGTGCCTTTATTATTGCTGAGAAGTATTTCATGTTATAGAACTTCAGCAGTTTGTTTAGCCATTCACCTGTTGAAAGACATTAGGGCTGATTTCATTTTTGGCTTTTATGAATAAAGCTGCTATGGACACTTGTGTACAGGTTTTTGTATGAACATGAGTTTTTATTTCTTTGGGATAGACATGCAAGAGTGCAATTGCTGTGTCACATGGCAGTTACAGGTATATCTTTTAAGAAACTGATACAGTGTTTTCTGCAATAGGTTTTTGAATTAAAGTATTTTTAAAATGTTGAACGTGGCAACTGATTTGTTTTGGCATGATGATAATTGAGTTTGTAGATAATTGTAATGAGAATTCTTAAGACATTTGAATTTAATATATTTGTCATTGCATTAATTTATGTCATAGAATATTTTGCTAAAAAATCTTAAATAATTACACCATCCAAAAAAGTTTTTGTACAGTAACCAAAATCGATTCTTGAAGCTCAATAACATTTATCAAAACTTTTTTTATGTAAAATGTCTTAGAAACAAAAAAGTAATTCCTGTAATAATTAGGTTGAACTTGAACAGTAAATAGGGGTCATATTATTTAGAAAGATACAAAAGGTAATCTTATAACAAATTACATATTAAGGCCTTAATTATAATTAGAGTTGATTATAAAAATAAATAATGATGCACTTAATTCTTTCAAAAAGCTTACAGGTTCTGTACAGGTAAAGGCATATCAAGTAGAATTTTTAAAAATACAAATTTAGGTATAGAAGCATTATTCTTAGTAAATAAAATGTAATCAAGAAATCAGACTCAATCTGGAATAATTACCAATTTGATTTTCTTTGTGAATTATTTAATTGTGTTTCCAATGTTTACTGTATGTTTTTCCAATCTACAATAGATAATCAATGTAGCTATATTATTTGAATTTAAATGTGTGCCTACAAATAAATAATGGTCAAATTATATGATAATGTATCTTGTAAAAAGTTTAAAGATAGCTGCAAGAAATATAATAAAATAATACCTAGCTGAGAAGATACTCTATGTTTTATGTTATAGTTGGTTTGAAAATATAATTTCAAGGAATCCAAAGCTAAAGGTATACACTAACATTGGCTAAATTCTATCAGCTTTTATAAATATATATACATATGTTTATATGTAAATTTTTAAAAATGAAAGCAGTTTTATTCTGTTAACTAAAACTATGTGTGCGTATACACATACATACACACATAAACACATGTATGCACATGCTTACATATATGCCTACGTACACACTTCAGCTACTTTTTGGTTGTAATAGTCTTTTATCTTATATAGTGGTCTGGTGTTTCTATAAAAAACAAACATTTTATTACACAGAGCACAGAAGATAGGATAGTATTTGCCATTAGTTCCCCACACCCCAGTTTCCAACAGTGTAACAGTGAGGGTGAGTGGTTTTTCAGCACATGTATTGGGTTTTACATAAAGGAGGAACTCCAACATCATGAGATTCAGAGCTAACACAGGGGCTGCTAGCACATCTGTTACCGTTTTCTCTGGAAATATACGAAAACCTTATTTTTACTTCTACAAAATAAACAAATTCTCTTTGGTGAGTGTAGGGGGAGGTCTTTAGTTTCTTACAACCCTGAAAAGCAATTCCAAGGAGTGTGTGGGTAGATGTTTTCTATTTTTATTATAGTTTGTCATGTCCTTTGCCCAGAATGCATGGAATATGAGAAACCCAAGGAGAATTTTCTCTCTGAATATCCACTTCCTGGTTTTACAATGCCCTGGCTCTTGGCAAATTTTTGTATTATTCCCCACTCCCTCTGTTACTCTAATATAATTCACCCTGGCTGATATCAAATCTGTTCATCAGCTTGTCTTATGTAGCACTTACTTAAGACTAGTGTCAAACTTATACTATTGAAATCAACCATGTCAAGCAGCCTTGATATAGCCAGATGAACAAATACCGTAAACCTTCAGGTCAAGTTCAGAAAGCCAGGTAGTTTTCCATATAAATTTCTGTAATGACTTTTCCAACTTGTTTGAGGCATTACCAAAGTCCTAGCATGATAGCTACTTCCCCCTTAATCTTTTTGTTGGAAGGTGAGAATACTGGTATCATTCATAAAATTTCTGTCTAATGAGTTGAAGATGATTTGAATGCCTTCCATGGCTAGGAGGGTGTCATCGATTATTTTACCTAAGTCACAGACACGTTTTATAATATCATTTGTAATCAAATGATTCCCATTGTAGTTAAAACTGCCCACATAGCACAAGTCATGAGTCTTGCATCCTTCTGGGATTTCCCTGAATATCTGAGGGTAGCTTCATTTTTGAGAGACCTCTGCAGTTATCTGAAGGCTACATGATCTATTTGTGCATTTTCTTTATATAGTCAAATGTCACTAACATGCCTTAACATACAAATCACCGTGTCTCCTGTGAGGGAGGCAAGTCAATACCTGGCTCTCACACAAAAAAGGCAATCCCAAGGATATGTGTGGTGCCTCTGGAAATAATTATTGTTTATAGTTGTCTCCCCCTTCCACCCAAATGGAATATACATTAGCCAGTATGCACAGCTTGACAGTGCCATTCTCATGTTTCCAGAGGGGTTTTCTAGCAGGTATCATCTAAAAGCAGTCAGTTCAATGTGTCCTACTTGTCCAGTACACCAACTTATTGATCCCCATAGAATAAATAAGCATAAAGATAGGACAAACGTAGAGATATTTTTGGTGTGGGACAGGCTGTTTTGTTGTCAGTGGCATCTGGTTATGGCTGAGCAACTCAGTGGAGAGTTTAATCCACAGGTTTCCACAACGGTTTGCAAAAGTAGCACCGCACTGTTTTCCTTGGAGAAGAAGGCACCGGAGGGGGTTTTAAAAGATTTTTAAAAATTAATTTTCCTCTTCCCTATACTCCAAAAATCTATGATAATCTTTCCCAAGATGCAGAGGATTTTTCTGTCCTTCCATCTGCACAAATTCTGTTGGTTATCATTTTAGTAACTATACCTGCCCCTCTTAAAATCATCCCAAACTTTTACCCAGACCTTTCGTCTGGAGTGGCTGAATAAAAGAGGACCAAAAATATTTTTAGACGATTTAACTGGAATTAAGTTTAAATCCCCTAAGCCCTTTTTAGTCAGGCTACCAATTAGCTGGGTTTATATTTGCTTCTAAGATACAGAATGGCAAATGATGCTTGGGAATGGTTAGGACCAAATTCTGAATTTTCACATAGGTCATTATAAATTGGACTTTTATGATCCTGATCATTATTCAGTAAACAACTTAGAAAAGATCATCCCTTTTGTGGGCGGGGGTGGTTTCATTTAATGACTAAGCTGCTTTAATGTAATCTGTGTTTACTGGGAAAATGCATGGTAAGTAGAGACAGAAATAAGTTAGGGTAAAATTTTGAAGCAGAATTCCAATGCTCAATAACATCTTATGCTTGTAGATAGTAATGAACATTGAATATCTATTGAATACCTTGACTTGCAGTCTAAGGTCTTGAGTGGCTTTCGTTATAAAATGAACATTATTGACACAATTCCAAGAGTCTAGAAAGCTAAACTCATAACGCATATTTGTTTTCAGAGCAGCTATAGTCTCATGTCTGGAGCATGACAGAGATTTCATAACCTAAAAAGGTATTAACAACAGCAAGGCACCACCAATAGCCCTGAGAAGGGGAAAACCTCATGTAAGCCGTTTGCTCAAAATGAGCATGTGTGTTGCGGGGTAGTCACAGTGTCTAGAATGCGGCCTCCCCAACCTTGGGATAACCAGGCTAATTGTTGGCAGGAGACACAAATCTGCCATGAAGTGGTAGCCTCTGCATCAGAAACCTAGAATCCTTTCTTCTGTATCCAGTATATGATAGTAGAGAGGTTGCCATGGAATTATCATGACAATCTGGGCAGCACAGGCTGAAAGTTTTCGATTCCAGTCAGTCTCATCAGAGAATGGGCCCTTCCCATGGGCATTTAAGAGTAACCCAGATGGTTCGATCAGCAATCATGATGTTTCATGGTTCATTGTCTAAGGAAGGGGTGTCTATAATTCGCAGTAATTCTACTGTCTGTGTTCTTCCCACTGGGAATAACAATCACTGCCCTCTTATATCCCAGCATAACTGGTGATGAGTCTGAAACAGCTACAGCAGACACCATTGGGCTTTGGTTTAGCTTAACATCCTTAAACAAAACACAGGTATGAAAGGCACCCTTCTGTGAATTGAATATCTTATTGAGTGAGTAGTTTTGCTCTAACCAGTGAATTGGAAGTCATGTTTTACTCACAGAAATAGCTACCATTTTTCTTGCAAAGTCATTATTTCCCTGGGGATTAGGTTGGCCACATTCCTCAATTATCAGTGTCCATTTGACAAATGAGGCTTTTTGGTCCCTTCCTGTTTTACTAGTTATAAAGTCCTAACTAAACCAACCCCCAAGTTGTCAGGCCTCTATAAGTGAAGCAACTTTCTTTTAACTGATGATATTTTTTGCTGATTTGTATCTCTGACCAAAGGGGATAAAAATTTCTTGGGCTTTGGAACTTAGGCTTTTGACATGGCTACTAGATATGCTACTTTAAAAGCAGCTCCTTTTTTTCTACAGTGCCCTTGTTGAAAAGCAATGCTTGACTCAATAATGTCCTAAGCCTCCTTTTTGATAAGGGAACAGAGGTACATAGTATTTTCTTGATTTGCTAGAGTATCAGTGGCTTGAGTCAACTGCTATAAATATAAATTATCTCACCAGTGGGAAATGGAAGGGAAATCTGTCCCAGGAACAGAGTTCTCTACCTGTAGCTGTTTTTTCACTGGGATAATTCCCTGAGAAACGTATGAGAAGAGGAATTAATATAACTTATCATCTGTTTCTATCATAGATTTAAATGTAGAAGCAAATAAGGACTCAATTCCATAAATCAGCCTAGAGGACTCTGATCACAAAATAACTTTAACCATTTTGTTTTCAGTCACTGCAAGTTTTGCTCAAGCCCTAGTAGCTGAATTTGGCATTTCAAGGGCTATAGTTACAACTGCCATGAAATCCCAATGTTCTCTCTCATCTGGGGCTTTGAGGCAAAAACAGACTCAGAGTGGTAAGGCTACAGGGTGGGCATGTGGGAGGAAGATGATGAGCTTTTTTTCTGTATTTTGTTCTTTATTTTATTCCCCAAGCACTGCGGGCATCTGGGGTTGTATGGTTGGTGGGGGCCTCTCAGAGTCAGAGGCTCTTCCTTTCCGTCCTTTTACATGCCAACAGTGACATTCTTCCACATCTTCATTCACCCATATACTCAGCACTCCTCCCCAACAGAATTTGACCTGGTGGTGATGTGGGCACATGTTTGCAATATAGTTACAAAAGTTTGAGTCCCTCCTTTCCCTGAGTTCCACGGTATATTCAGATGGGTAGAAAAAAATTCCAGTTTCCCTTTGCTGTAGTGAGACGAAGAAATCACCAAGAATCCTTCAGGCAACTGAGGTTTGAATAGAGGGGGAAGAAAGGAATGGGTAAATCTATTAAAGAGTCTTCATGCTAATAAGTAAGCTAGGTTAGAGCAGTGCAATGACTTTTTATGGTTCAACTACCCATGTTCTTGGATGACCTTCAGCCTTACAAGAGCTCTGGAAGCTAATTATCCCTTTCTGTTCCTACCTGGTAAAGACAGCAACAAACAAAATCATTTCTAATGTTTTCTTCTTGACAAAAGCCTTATACAAGCTTTGGAAATTCCTTGACCTTTTCTCCCCCTGACCATTAGGGCTTCCCGTTCACTTATTTCAACCCTACGTCCTAGATGTAGGCCTTCAATAACCTTTCCTTATTAATGTACAGCAAAGAGAAAGACCAGTTTTGCCTAATTGAAACTACAGTTGGTCAATCTGTCTGCTGCTGATTCTTATTGACTTGTGTGGTTCTCGACTTCCTCTACAAAGGTCTTCAATGTTGTATCATCCTTGCTTTCAAAAATTTTGAGTTAAATTGTGAAAGATCTGAGATTTACCCTACTTACAAGCTAACAAGTTAGCCTGCCAGTTTAGTACAACATATATTGAGGGAAACACCATACCTCTGCATCAGAGAATGAACTGTTTATAACTCACAGGAAAACAAAAACAAATAAAAAACCTCCACAGTATATCTTGCATTGTTTCACCACACTCTAATTTCAACAGGGCAACTGAAGACCAACTTTCATGTGCATGTGCACATAAGAAAGTAAAGAGAAATTTAATTATTTATTTAGAGACAGGGTCTCACTCTATTGTCCAGTCCAGAGTGCAGTGATGTGATTATGGCTCAATGCAGCCTCGACCACCTGGGCTCAAACAATCCTCCAAACGCAGCCCTGGGAGAAACTGGGAACACAGGAATATTCCACCATGCCCAGTATTTTTTTTTTTTTTTTTTTTTTTTTTGCAGAGTTGGGGGTCTCTCTGTGATGTCCAGGCTGGTTTCAAACTCTTGGTCTCAAGCAACCTTCCTGCATGGGGTTCCCAAAGTGTTGGGATTACAAGTGTGAGCCACTATGACTGGCTCAGAAATTTCTTAATACAATATATTAAAAAATGCTGTCAGATATCTAGACCAATTTTCACTTAAATTATCTTTTACAGTAGTTTTAATTTTATTTTTTCTCAAAGTCTAATCAAGTTTACTCATGTTATCTTTTTAGTTTCTAGTTAACCTGTTTTCCACATAATGGCAAATTTTTAGAGTAACCAAGCAGGGTGACGTAGAGAATATATAGGTCATGTGAGACATGTAGATTATATTAGCAAATATTAAGCCTAGTCTTTTTAATATTCCCAGACATTTTTCTGATTAAAACTGATTAACTCTCTGGCTAAGCAAGGTGACTCCCAGCACTTTGGGAAGCCAAGGTGGGAAGACTGCTTGAGGCCAGAAATTTGAGAACAGTTTGGGCAACAGAGTGAGATCTCATCTCTACAAAAAAACTTAAAAATTAGCTGGGTATAATGGCATGCACCTCTAGACCAACCTACTTGTGATACTGAGGTGGGAGAATCACTTGAACCTGGAAGGCTGAGGCTGCAGTGAGCCATGATCACACCACTGCACTCCAGTCTGGGTGACATAGCAAGACCCTGTCTCAAAAATAAAAACAAAACAAAAAAACGGCTAAAACTCATGATTCGTGAATCAGTAGACATATTTTATTAGACATCTTCACTTAAATATTAATGAAGTAATTCACAAATGACTTTCTTTAGGACTTTATTTTCTTTAAAAGGTAACATGATATTTAATGGGTATAAAAATAAAATAGATAATGATAAAAGGTCGGATATCACATGGAAATCATGAGATTGGTTGGCTAATTTAACAGCTAACTGCTCAGATATTGTTAACAATTTTATCTAGCAAAAATACAAAGTTTCACATATTTTAAGATTTGTTCCTAAATGCTGAGAATCATGAATGCTGAATGTGGGATTTTCAGGGGTGTGCATTATAAAAATACTCATACAAAGATCTTAACATCCATTCATTCATTTAATCACAAATGATTGTCCATCAAGACAGACATTTTATCCCACCCTCAAGATTTACTTAATCACTAAAATGTTAATCAGGAATAAAGCATTGAAGCTTTCAGATGACTTGTAGGATAATTCAAATATAAAGGAAAAGAGAAACAGATGGGGATTTTAAACCTGTATCACCATTAGTATCTAAACAGTAATTGATTGATCACGGGGCAGTAATTAGCTGCATAGTAAAATGCAAAACAAGTAGACACAAGACAGTGAGATTTTACAATTTAAAAAAGTATGAAAATGTTGAGAAGATATATTCTATCAGGAGAAGGCTGAATTGGGTGGAAAGTACACTGAGTGCAGCACAGAGGACTTAACTAGCATAGAGATAGAAAAACAAACCAAAGAGAGAAGAGGAACCATCACTGTCCATCTCAATCACTGAAAAACTTAAGTCGCCTTGAAAGTGTCTGTTACCCAAATGATAAACTGAAAAAATATATGGTATTCCTAGAGATATTTTTATACAACTAAGTTGGTCTATACTCAGAAAAATGAGCAAATTTGGTTTGGTTGTTGCTGCAGGACAATTGATTTTTCTATTCTTTTTCTGATAATAATCGGATGATATATAAAATAGTAGGTGACTTAAAAACAGAGGATAAAAATGTAAAAGAGTTGTAGTATGTTAGGAATTACTGGGAGTGAGAAAGTGTTGAATCAATTGGTACAATTTATAAATGATAAAGACATATATCTCTAATTTAAAATTATTTATTTAATGAAAAGTTTATTGAAAACTCATCTGGTAAATGACTTCTTCAAGTATACCTGAGTGTGCAAAATGGTAAGTTACAGGGAAAAAGGGGTAACTAAAGGTACTTACTCCATGACAAAATTGATATAGAAAAACAACTAAAATTTTTTCTTCTTCCCCAAAATTAATTTTTTTAAACAGCATAAGATTTGCTTGGGAAAAAAATGGGCTATTGAATAAAAAAAATTGGTTTTGAGTAATGAATCAGATGAAAACTATTTTTCATAATAGACAGTATTAGAAAATACATTAATAATACTAAGCTATTATTAATTCTGGATGAGCAATATTTCCTTCTAAGTTTGAAAACATATCACCCAATTTTTCAGTAATACTTATTTAAGCTGAATACATTCATGTGGAAAAAAAATCTCTACTATTTTTAATAAGTGGAAATGAAATAGTCTCTCCCAAAATGAAGCAGAAAGAGAGCTAAGCTGCACTTTTATAATTCACTCTTTTTTAAACAGACGCCTTTGCTAGGGAGTATGTACTTTAGTGACCCCACCCTGCACCTTTACCTTTGTACTTTATGTTATTATATTTTAGGGTTTTTAAAAACATAGTATTCCATTAGTTTTAATTGTGTGTAATTTTCTATTTCATAGTTTATTTTATAAAATGAAACAGAGGAGTGCTATTTTGCCAACGTCTAGATTACTCCTACAAATAATACCAGCTGACAAATTTTTAAATACAAGCTCCTTTAATGTTATGTATTCAACGACTTAGGTTTGCTTTATTTTGTTATCATTGCTGGATGTCCCCAATCCGCCTTGCAGAAAAAAAAATAATATATTATTTTGAAGTGTTACAATTTTTGAAAACTCTTTTTGAGATTTATTAAAATTAATTAAATCAATAAAAAGTAGTATTAGCGTTACCTCAGTGTAGACAGGTTAGAGTGATAGTTTTTCTAACACAATGTGTCTGTGTCCCAGAGTATCGTAAGATATTTAAATAAAAAGCTTTGTCAAATATTTTCATAAATAAGAAAAATGGGATTATGGTGAAAACATAATTTTTCATGTTACTATACAGCTTTACTTTTCTGGAACACAGTGTGCACATTTGTCATCGGCAAATTCCTTCCTATTTTTAAGATTCAATTCATACATTACTAACAAACATTGCAAAACTTTTCCTGATTGTATCAAGTTGATCTTTCTATTCCTGCTTTGTCATCCAATCCAAGACCTGTCACATTCACCTTTGTATCTCAAACATTTACTGAATTAAAGCAAATATGTGTTAATAAAAGAGGTAAATGGAATATCATTTGACTGGTTTAAGAGTACCTTGTTATTATATATAAGATCTTCAATGAAGGGAATAAACTAAAAAGCAAATTCTACTTTATTAATATAATACAAACAAATTGAATATAAGAAAAACTCAAACATCCAATAAAAGCATAAATGCCTGATATAATAATGCAATTGGATGATCTGAACTGCAAATATCCTAAGTTAAACACATTATACAATAATACAATATAAGTGATAGCTCTTTCAAATACCTTTTCCCCATTCCCAGACTGAGCACCTGGTCTCAGACTCTATGATATTTTTAAAATACTTTAATCCTAACACATATAACAAAATATTGTAATGTTTCTTTTTCTGCATTTGGAGATAAAATTTTAAAAAGGTAGGACACTTCAAACTTAATGGTTTTATATTTTTATTTCTAGCATAACTCTACTTATTTCATACCCACACTTACTGCTAAGTGAATGAAATAATAAATTAATGCATGTTTACCCTTTATTGCTAAGTAATGATTACTTGTACAGACATAAAACTATAGAGTTTCTTATGAGAATTCCTATTTAAAATGGTGAGAACTCAAAATCCACACTGACAAAGACTGGTGAGACAACACCAAAGACTGATGAGCATGTAGAGCAAGAGGAACTCTCCTTTGCTGCTGGTGGGAATGCAAAATGGCAGAGTCATTTTGGAGGACAATCTGGCGGATTCTTGCAAAACTGAACATATCTTTACCATATGATCTAGCAAGCATGTTCTTTGGTATTTATGCAAAGGATTTAAAAAGTTATGTCCATACAAACCTGCAAATAGATGTTTATAGTAGCTTTACTTCTAACTGCCCAAATTTGAAATCATCTAGCATGTCCTTCAGTCTGTGAATAGATAAATTGACTGCTGTACATTCAGACAATGCCATATTATTCAGCACTAAAAAATAAAAGAGTTAGCGGGCGCCTGTAGTCCCAGCTACTCGGGAGGCTGAGGCAGGAGAATGGCGTGAACCCGGGAGGCGGAGCTTGCAGTGAGCCGAGATCGCGCCACTGCACTCCAGCCTGGGCGACAGAGCGAGACTCCGTCTCAAAAAATAAATAAATAAATAAATAAATAAATAAATAAATAAAAGAGTTATCAGGCCATGTAAAGACAGGGAGAAAATTTAAATGCATATTACTAAGTGAAAGAAGGCAATGTGGAAATGCTATGTACTGTATAATTTCAACTATGTGATATTTTGGAAAGGGCAAAATTATGAAATAAAAAGATCAGTGGTTGCTGGATTTTTGATGGGGGAGGGAACAATGACAAGGCAGAACACAGAGGATGTTAGTACAGCGAAAATGCTAAATGGGAAATTTCAGAAATAAACAATTGATAAGTTTTAGATTGTGTATTGTTCTGAGTAGTGTGATGAAATCTCACACTGTTCCACTCTTTTCTTTCTTCATTATGAGAGAATGAAGAGTGAGCACAGTATAAGATACTTTGAGAGGGAGAGAAAAACCACATTTATATAACTTTTATTATAGTACAGTTATGTTGTTATGATTGTTCTATTTAAATATTAGTTATTGTTGTTAATCTTTTATTGTACCTAATTTATAAACTAAATTTTATCATAGGTATGTATGTATCCTAAAAGGTATAAGAGAAAACATGTGATACATAAATTTCAGTACTATCCTCTTTTAGGCATCCATTGAGGGTCTTGTAGCATATCCCCTTTGGATAAGGGGAGGCTGTTGTACCGTATATACTAGTGTAACCATGGATATAGGTCCGTCTAATCACATGGAATGTACAACATTAATAGTGAATTCTAATGTAAACTACAAAATTTTGGTGATGATGTGTCAATGTAGGCTCATCAATGTATCACTCTGCTGGGGACAAGGGAGGGTTGGTAATGGGGGAAAGCTATGTAACTATGGTTATAGGAAGTATTCATATGTGGGAAAACTTTGTACCATCTTCTTAATTTTGCTGTGAATGTAAAACTGCTCTAAAAAACTATTTAAAAAAAAAAAGAAGATGAAAAGCCAAATACATTGACCTTTGTCAGCCCACTTAAACAAACTTGGTGTTTTAAATCATTTTTTAAACACTTTTAAAAATAAACTTTAATAATAAATACTAATAAGCTACATGAATTTTGGGTTTAGGATAAAATCATTTGAGTTATATAGAACATACTTGTGTACGTGTGTGTGTTTATGTGTATAAAGAAGAAAATAAAAGCACCATTTTGTGGCTTCTGAGAAAAGTTATCATTCATTATAAAATGATTAAGAATTTTTTTCTGGGTTAGTTTACACATGAATATTACACATTTTATCACTGAATATATTTCTTGTTTGCTTTCACAACCAGATAGTTAACAATGTAAATATCATCTCAACACTAAGAATTATAAATTAATGTGGGCTGAGAATGCTTTTTCCAAGATCTTTTTTTTTTCTTTTTTAATCATATAGTCTTGTAACCCATAACTATACTTCTGGTTATTATTATTATTTTTTAATTGTACGTCTCTTTCTATGCCAGTGTAGATCACTTGAGAGGCCAAGTTATTTATGTGAAAGTGAGAGTAGGAGTGGTTTCCTTAGCCACAATGTTCTGTCTAAAACTCTCAACTGCAAAGTGTACAATATAGTATTAATATATTCTTTCAAGTTGTTATACTTTATGTTGGCATACATAGGAATACTCCGTTTCTTTCTTCATCGAGGTTTAGAATCCCAGCTTCTTCTCTTGTCACAAATGTAAGACATTTTCAGGGTCCTTTCTTAGTATTTAATACATGAAGAAACCATTTACCTTGCCAGTTTTTCACTTCCTGGAATAGAAGGACTCTAGATGAATTTGCCAGTGATAAACCTGCTTAGTCATCTAATACAGACATCTGTATTCTTGGACCTGAACTAAGACGTATTTTTGGCTGTTCAAAACTTTTGCCAAAATGATGAGTAATTTGCTGTCTCATTCTTCTGTGATTATTTTCCCTTGGCAAAAGCAACTTCCTATTCCTTAACATTGAAAAAGTTGCCAGGAAAGGGTCTTAAAGTATAAGTGAAATGATTAAATGGATGATGGCTTACCTGGGGCCTATTTGTTGATGCGTCATTGATCACCTTACCACAACATTTCATTAGTCCCTCACATGAGATGCAACGTACAGTTTTAACCACCAAATGACCACAAGCACGTATTTGTTTGCCCCGTTGGGCTGGTGGAAAAGCCTGTTAATAAGGCAAAATAACCTTGGGGCAGAAACTTCAGAGATAGCCAAATAATTTTTTAAAGGAATCTACATAAAACATGAATTTGATAGTATTCACTGAACTCTTCTGTGACTTGGGTAATGATGGCATTCCTTAGATTAGTTGTGCATCCTGGATGAGTTCAGAAAGTAGCACCTGAAACTGGTCATTAGGTGAAGTCTGTGTGCCAGATGTCTTAATTTCCTCAAATCTGTTGCCTCCAAAACTTCAGCAGCTGAAATCCCAGACTCCGTACACTGTTTTTAAGTCCCAACATTCACCCAGTAGGTAGCTATGCAGAGATCTCCATCTCTTCCCTACTTGTTAGCAGCTGAAGTGTAGCTGTGAGACCTGGCTTCTAGCCAAAGAAGGAGGAGCTTATGGTTATCTTGAGAAGTAGTAGCAATTATATAGGAGCTGCATGTTGAGATTTAGAACACTTCATTGGAATCAACTGATTAGAACACTGAGGTGAATAAGCTACTTAATAAGAGAGATCCAACTTCTGAAACTTCATCTATGCTACTAGGAAGATAGAAATATCTACATTCTGAGCAACTGCACTGCTCTGACAGATATATGAATATTGAAGAGAAGGTGGTATTATTACAGTCAGACAGCTGGAGTGCTTTTTCACAATTAAGATGTAGTGGTTCTTGTTTAATTGTATCTAATTCTGCTCAATTTCTATAGGTTGCAGATGGTTGAAATGGTTACTTTTGTTTACTCAAACCTATATGATCTCGTATAGAGAAATAACTACTCTTAAGGGGCGAGAACTGCAGCAGAGAAGTTCTGAGTGACAGTTGTATAGTTGACAAATACCAGAATCAGGGTTTACACTTAGTGCTGTCTGGCGTGAAATTTTATGACCTTTCTATATATACTTTTTTATTTTTCTGACATATTGTCATGCTAATGTATTCCCATGCCTAAAACCTGTAATTTTGACACATGCATACTGCCAGACATTACACAACTCTGTGAGACTATAAGGCCAATTTGACAAGAGGGATGGATTCTGGAACAGTTATTCTTCAAATAAGATATTGTTGCCTCTTTTGTGAAAAACTAAAGTAGAAGTGTGTATTTAGTGTGTGTTTTACAGTGTGAAAATATTTAGGAAATAAAATGGGTGCCATTTATATTTCTAGGTATCATGAAGATGGGGTCTTTTAATATTAAACCATTTGTCTCTGATACCATCTCTGACATCAACTGAAAACTTAGAGCCAATGGGATGAAAAGAGCTGGGGGCTAGGACAGTGGCTCTTATTTCTGTAAGATTCTATTTAGAAACCTGTCTCAAAATAAGCCACTGAATGTGACTCAGCACAGCTAGATCACGGAGTGGTGCAACTGTATGTTCAGCCTGTTATCATTGCCACCTTCGCATATACAGAAAGAGAAACTTCACAAAGGTATTTGAAACTGAGGCCTGAAAGGAAGGGAGTGGTAGGTAATTCATACTTTCATGATTCCTGCTTGATATATTCTTTCTCTCATTATAGAGTTAGTTCCATAGAGATACATCTATATCTAATCATGAGATTCTGGACTCTTAAGACTATACAGAATTTGTATGTGACTTTTAACTTGTATCCCTTGAAAAGGGGTTGCATGAATTTTGTGTGGAGAAAAGAAATAACATATAAGTGGTATGATAGTGAAAATATGTTTTGCCTCACACTGTATTCAAGCTTATTGAAATTAAATATGGTCATGTGACTTGAGGGTTGCAGGTGTGTTTCCTGTTGAGCTAGGAAGTGGTCACGTGACTTGCTTTGGTCAATTAAATGTGAGCACACATGATGTGTGCTTTTTATAAGTCAAGTTTACTTTTGCCAAGTTATTTTCTCTTTGCCATGAGATCAGTCTGGACCAAATTGGGGCTTTTCTGTTAAACTAATATTCAGAGTAAACACACAAAACAGAGACATTCTTGACACTCAATAGACATGTAACTTGAGTGAGAAATAAGCTTTTATTTCACAAGCCACTGCTGTAGTAGGGTCATTTGTTGTAGCATAATTTAAGCTGAATGAAAGAAGAATGAAAGAGTAGTAATAAGATTATCAAATATTTAAAAATAGTATAAAAACTGCTAACTTATTTTTATAACATGGCCACAGAAGAAAAAAACTTCAATAAAATTCTTGTTAGTAAATGAAAGATAATTTAGTTTTGGGTTTGTACATTGTATATAGAAAGTATTGAATTGAAATAATTTGAAATAAAATCCATTTTCACAGCTAAAATTAGTAGCATTGCCTAACTGTATAACTAAATATATGTTTATCCTTAATGCTGATTTATGCAGTTTAATAAACCCATGAAAGATATAATACAGACAAGCACATTATTAAAAAATATGTTAGTTAATTCAATCTGCATATTATGTGATTTCAAGTAGGTTAATGTATACATGAATGTATTTAGCTCATGATTAATTTAATGTAACAGTTAACATATCTATAACTAATGCAATGCCATTACTTTTTTAAAGTGTTATATTCTAAAAATAACCTTATAAATTTTATTGCTGTATTTGAAACCTGCATGTAGAATATGATTTTTCCATAAAAATAATGATAATAATAATAACAATAAATGAATATAAAAATTTCTAAGAGCTTCCTCTATTGCAGCCAGTGTTCTATGAGTCCCAAATGAAAAATTATGATTATCATTTTTTAACCAAAGGGAAACTGGGTCAGGAGATTACACAGAGTCTAAAAGACAGTGTAGGGATTTGGACTTAAGTAATTTTATTCCAGGTCAATATTTCCTGACTATTCTCTCTCCCCACACATATGTAGAAAATTAATATAATTTTAGCGATATGAGTTTATGCATACACATACACATACATACATACAGCTAATCAATCTAATTTTAGCCTTCTGAAGACAAGGATATTTTCTTAGCTAGGATTATTCATTCCCTGCATTCTCTAAGAAACAGATTCTAAATGAAAAGCTTATGTGCTAACACTTTCTCCAGGTGTTGCAAAACAGAGAATAAGAGGGAAAGGAAACAGGTAACTAAAGAAGGAATGGGAGAGAGCAAGTAAGAAAATAATGTTACTGAGCTAGACATTGCTTTGCAATAATTCAAATCTGTTAGCCTAATCACTTGAAACATCTCCATAGAAGATGCATGAAATCATTTTGTGCTGGAATAATCTATCTTGAGAAAAGGGGATATCAAATAATTTTCCAGTATGCCATTGGCCAGAGTCCCCTTTTTGGGCTTCTGTCTGACAGTCCCTGGATAAGGTGGAACCCCCATGTGTTCGGTCTGGTGAGAGTATGAGCAAAGTAGTCTCTCTTCAGTCAGTGGGAGAGGTGCTGGTGACAACTAGTGCTTTACATCCATGAAAATAGTGTAAGCTATTGTGAGGGCTCTTCAAGTCTGGAGTCAGGGCAAGTGGTGAAGGCCTGTATCATCTTTTATGATCTAGCATAGAAAAACACACAGTGTTATTTCCAACATATTCTGTTTATAGAAGTAGCTACAAAGGCCCATCCATATTCAAAAATAGAGGACATGGATTCCATTTTCTCAGTAAACTGTGGCAGGGGCTGGAAAAGCATGTGCAATTGAAAATATTTTTGAAAATTAAATTTGCCAATGTCTTGGTCAATTTTGTGCTGCTATACCAGAATACCTGAGACTAGGTAATTCATAAAAAAAAAAAAAAAAGTTTATTTCTTATACTTCTGGAGGGCTGGAAGTCCAAGGTCCGTCTGGTGAGGACCATCTTGCTACAACATCCGATGGTGGAAAACAGAAGGAAGGGCAAGAGAACACAAGGAAGCGAGAGGCAGCCAAACTCACTTTTTTAACAAACCCACTATCATGATAACAAACCAACTTCTGCAATAATGACATTAACCCACTAATGAGAGCAGGTCCCTCATAACTTAATATTAGGCCCACCTTCCACCACTGTTGCATTGGAGATTAAGTTCCCAATGCACAAACTTTGGAGAACACATTCACACCATATCAGTCACATTGTCTTCTGGCCACACCAAAAAAAAAAAAAACCAAAAAACAAACAAACAAACAAACAAAATTTCTCTTATTTGCAAAATACCCTCACCATTGTTCCCAAACCCATCAAAGTCTTATCCTGTGACAACATTGGATTAGCCTAGAGGCTTGAAGATTTTGGTATCTAAATCAGGTCCAGGTGTGGATGATTCTTTTCAGTCTAGTATGATATCTCAGTGTAACTCTTTCAGTTATCAACCTTCTCATTCAGAAAACAAGCAGTATAACAAGACATGTATTTTTCCACATGCATCCCAACATACGCTGTTGGACTAGGTATAGGGTATCTGCCATAGATACTTCCCAACATAAAGGAGAAATATAGCAGGAACACTATAGTCAGTGACTTGGCCATGACAATCCTAAAATCCAGACATATGCTGTCAGTTCCTTGATTACAGTATAGCGTTATGGAGAATTATAGCTTTGGAAATATTCTCCAAATTCTTGACTCAACCCTCTGGACCTCTCTTTTACCATCTCAGTTAGTCTTTATTTTATATAAAAGTTACCCCCAATTTGTAGTTCAGTATTTTTATCATCCTTCTTGTTGCCCACAGAAATATGAGAGTCCAAAAGCTTCTCCCCATTTTGAGCTGTCCTGGTCCTGTTAAGTCCAACTAATACAATTCATTTGAAAGCTATTTGAGTTGTTTATGAATGAGTAAATAATCTGTAAAAGGAGTTAGCATTTTTTTCTGTAAAGGTCAGAAAAGAAATATTTCTGTTTTTGCAGCCATATGTTCTCTGACACAATTATTCAGCTCTGTGGTTGTAGCATGAAAACAACCATAAACAGTATGTAAATGAAGGTATGTGGCAGGGTGCGAATGAATTTTTACCTGCAGAAATATTCAGTGAGCTTGATCTGGCCTTTTGTTTATAGTTTGCTGATGCCCTCGTCCACCCCTAGCAATTACATTAGACATAAGTCATTTCCACTGATCTCTTTGAAATAAGTCCCTTCTTGTTTACATCCCTGTTAAACTACTGTATGGCAATGTCCTTAAATCCAAAGGAGCTTTATTATTTAAAAGAGAGGATTTGCAAAGAACAGCCCTATGATTCTCAGAGGGCCTTTTGTCTGTTTGAAAGTCTTTTGTATATGTAAAACAGTCTATAAACCACTGCCTTAAATATTTCTGAGTTACTGGCTAAAGGTTTTTGAATAATAACCTTGGCTTCATTTTTCTGTACACCCAAATCAAGGGGAGGGAGCAAGGCCTTGGATTTGGTTTTATATGAAAGTAATTTCTTAACTATAGCATCATTTGCCTTTTTGAAAGGCAGGAATTGTGTTAGAGTTCACTTTTCTATCCTAGCAATTTTGAGTTCCTTTATATTTAATAGTTTTATCTTCATCATTCTTTTATTTCTTGGTATAGTTTGCTTTGAAAGCCAGTCAACATATTGTAAAAGTTTTGAGGCTACATTGAGAAGCCTCATAAAGGTGTTTTCAATGACAGTCTCAGCTAATGTCCCTACTGACAACACCAAATCCCTGCCCAAGTGATTAGATATTTCCAGTCTCTGGCCTTTGAGGCCTCTAGCTTTTGCAGAATAGAGCAATGATAAGCCATCCCTACTGAGTTCTTCCCGGATTGCATATTCATTAGTAAAATAAATGTTTCTTTAAGTCATTAAATTTTGGTATTAACTTTTTAAGCTGCAACAGACAAGTAGACCAATATCTAACTTAAAATATCGGTAAAGATCTCCTCATCAATTTCCCCAAATGAATTAATATTGACAAACTGTAAACAAAAAATTGGAGTTTCCTAAAACACAAATTCTTCAGGCAATTAATCCTTACAACACAAAAAAGTTACATCTTCTAAGAAAATTTGCTTCCATGTGGAAATTGGAATGTTCTTTTATTAGCTTGCAGGAAATTGTGCATGATTCATTCACTCAGCAATGTGGTATCAACTGACTGAGAGATTTTAATAGTTTCTTGATTGTAACATATTGAGCACTATCATGGGCCTTAAACATTTTAAAGTTACCTTTGTGCTTTATAGATAATATGTTCCTAAATTTTGGAAGAGTTTACTCCAATGGGTAATTTAGCTAGCTTATTATTTTTTACTGTTTAAACTTGTAAATCTGTAAATTGTTACTCTGTAGGGTAGTTATTTCTGAAACTGAAATAAACCTATGTCCTCTCCAAGGAAATGTTGTTCCTCACAGAAAGAATATGTTGGAGTAAAATGATCCTCTAACCTTTGCCAAATTATATCAAGAAAACTATCTCCACTGAATTTTTTATATTTCAATGGTGGTTCAGATTTTCCCTCTGACTTGCAAGATACTATACAAAGTAGAATTTACTTCCATTACTCAATTTAATTCAGAAACTAAAAAGCACAGAACCAGGAATAAATCACAAATAATGATTATTGAAGACAATTATAAAGCTCTTATTGTTTCCTGGGAATTGTTCTGATTCCTTTATATCCACTTAGAATATTTAATCCGCTGCAGTTGCTTATGAGATAGGTTCACTCATGATCCCCATCTGACTGATGAGGAAACAGAGGTATAGATATATCAAGAAACACAAAAAGGGTCATTTGACTAGGAAGTGGCAGAGCCAAAATTCAGACCACATTTTCACTGATTTGGGAGTCCATGATCTTAATCACCTAAGCCTGCTTCAGTAATAATCCCTGTACCTGCATCTGTATTATGTGATATGGTTTGGCTGTGTCCACACCCAAATCTCATCTGGAATTGTAGCTCCCACAATTCCCATGTGTCATGGGAGAGACCCACTAGGAGGTAATTGAATCATGGGGGCAGGTCTTTCCTGTCCTGTTCTTGTGATAGTGAATAAGTTTCAGGAGATCTGTTGGTTTTATAAAGGTGAGTTTCCCTGCACAAATTCTCTCTCTATTGTCTGCTGCCATGTAAGATGTTCCTTTCCCATTTTGCCATGATTGTGAGTCCTCCCCAGCCACGTGGAACTGTGAGTCCATTAACCTTTTTCTTTATAAATAACCCAGTCTCAGATATGTCTTTATCATCAGCATGAGAATGGACTAATACATTATGGTTTACATTCTTTAAACATTTGTCATTATTTATTTTCATTAATATTTTAAGAGAATCATTTGAGACAGTTATAACTTGAGAATTCCAGTATCTCATCTGCAGTATAATATGGAAATTAAGGCTCACAGTGAAGCTTTCACAGCATTGAATGGGGAATCTTGCTTGTTCAAACCAGTTTCTGGTTTAGCCATGTCTTCTTTTAACACATTCTCAGATCTGAGATTATCATGTTATTCTTTCTTTATTCAGATTATCGTTAAGCATTACTTTTCTTCTTCTTACAAACTAAACTTAAGTATACTAACGTCATTGCCTGCACATGCACACTGCATTTCATGAGCTTTTAAAAGAGAAAAGTTTCTCTTTATCACAAAAGTCTTGATGAATCACAAAATGTCATTGGCATTTATTGTCAAAACTCATCTTTATGACATTTTGTCTTGTTTTCACTTGATTTTGAGAAAGAGGGGCACCACGTATTTGCTACTTAATGAGTTACAAATAATGTCATAAAAATCTCCTTCTAGCTGTCTGCATATTTCATTAATGAGATGATCATTAAGTGAGCTACACATTTTGTCATGCTACTGTTTTATTCAATGTTGATTAAATTAGAAAATATTAATGATAATTTTTACATATCATAAAATTATGTATTTGATAGTGTACATTGAAAAGCCACATGAAAATTTTGGCTGACAGTCATAGATAATGTCCCTACTTACAGGACCAACTTCCTGACCAAGAGTTGAGATGATTCTAGCCTCTGGCTATTCTGGTGAGGGCTGAAACAGAAGAGGAGAACTAGAGAGAATGCTTTCATCTTCTTAGAGAATATTTAAGTAATCATGAACAGACTGTTGATAGAAATGTAGACATTTAAGCCCATTCTGGTGATATAAATGAGGGAAATGAAGAACATGTTATTAGACTAAAGTCACTTCCACTGATCTATTTGAAATGAGGCACTTCCTGTGTGCATCCCTGTCAAGATGCTATAGGGCAATATCCTTAAATCCAAAGGATGTCTACTATTTAAAGGAGACACTTTGCAAAGCACAGGCTTAAGATTTTTAGAAGCTTTTTGTCGGTTTGTAACAGTCCTTTCTCTACGTGATGTGGTCTATGAGGCACTGCCTTAAAGAAATATTTCTGAGCTCCTGGCTAAAGATTGTACAGTAATAACCTTGGCATCATATTTGTACCACCAAATAAAGGGTAGGAAACAGTGCCTTGGATTTCATTCTGTATAAAAGTATTTTTTTAATTATAACATCATTTGCCTTTTCACAGGCAAGAATAAGAATTAACTTTTCCATCCTAGCAATTTTTGGCTCCCTTATATTTAATAGTTCTGTCTTTAACTTACCTTTATTTTATTAAATGTTTGCCTTCAAAACCCACTTAACACATTGTGAGAGAAATTTGAGGGTACACTGAGAATAAAAAAAAATGGATTAGAATTTTGGTAGAAATATGGACATTAAAAGCTATTCCGAGGAGATTACAAATGGCAATGAAAAACATATTATTGGAAACTAGAGAAACAGTAACCTTTGTTATGAAGTGGCAAAGAACTTGACTGAATTGTGTTTATGTTGTAGCATTTTGTAGATGGCAGAACATGTGAGGAATTAAATTAGCTATTTAGCTCAGGAAATTCTAAAATAAATGTTTCAGAAATGGCTTGGTTTCTTCTGACTGCTAATAGTAAAATGTAAGAAGAGAGAGATAAATTGAGGTAAATTGTCTCTATTTTAAGTTCTTTGAGAAGTCTAGTGTGAGGTGGTATTTTATTGTGGTTTTTGATTTGCATTTCTCTAATGATTAATGACATTGAGCATTTTTTCATGTGTTTCTTGGCCACAAAAATGTCTTTTATTGAGATACGTTTCTCATGTTCTTTGTCCATTTAATAGAGTTGTTTGGTGTTGCTTGTTAATTGTTTAGGTTTCTAATAGATTTTGAATATTAGACCTTTGTTAAAGCATAGTTTGCAAATATTTTCTCCCATTCTGTAAGTCGTCTATTTATTATGCTGATAGTTGCTTTTGCTGTACAGAAACTCTGAGATCACACTTGTCAAGTTTTGTTTGTTGGTTTTAGAATTGCTTTGGAGTCTTAATACATCATAAAATCTTTGCTAGGGCCTATGTCCAAAATGGCATTTCCTAGGTTTTCTTACATGGTTTTTATACCTTTAGGTTTTACAGTTAAGTTTTTAATGCATTGTAAGTTGATTTTTGTATATTGTAAAAAGAAGAAGTCCAGGTTCACCCTTCTGTATACGTCTAACCCATTATCCCAGCACCATTTATTGAATAGAGAGCCTGTTACCCATTGCTTGGTACTGTCAACTTTGTAAATTATCAGATGGTTGTAGGTGTGTGGCTTTATTTCTGGATTGTCTAACCAGTTTCATTGGTATACATGTATGTTTTTGTACCAGTACCATGCTGTTTTGGTTATTATAGCTTTGCATTATAGTTTGAAGTAGAGTTGTGTGGTGACTAGCTTTTTGCTTTCTACTTAAGATTGTATTGGCTCTTTGGGATCTTTTGTTATTCCAAATGAATTTCGGAACTGTCTTTTTCCTAATTTTGTGAAAATATCATTGGTAGTTTGATAGCAATAACATTAAATCTGTAAACTGCCTTGGGCAGTATAACCATTTTAACAATATTGATTCTTCCTCCTCATGAGCATGGAATACTTTCCCATTCGCTTATGTTGTCTCTGATTATTTTTTATTATTATTAGTGCTTTCTAACTCCTATTGTAGATATATGTCACCTCCCTAGCCAGGCATGTTCCTAGGTCTTTTATTCTTTTTGTGACCTTGGGAATAGAATTGTATTTTTTATTTGGCTGTCAACTTGGATGTTGTTAGTGTATAGAAATGGTATTGATTTTTGTACATTGATTTAGTACAGTAAAACTTTGCTGAAGTTTTTTTCTTTTTTTATTAGATATGGGAGTCTTTGTGAAGAGACTATGCAGTTTTCAGGTGTAAAATCATATTGTCTGCAAATACAGGTAGTTTGACTTTCTTTCTATTTGGATGCCTTCTATTTCTTTCTGTTTACAGATTGCTCTGGCTAGGACTTCCAGTACTATGTTGAATAGGAATGATGAGAATGAGCATACTTCTCATGTTTCAGTTCTCAAAGGAATGCTTCCAGCTTTTGGTCATTCAGTATGATGTTGGCTGTGGGTGTGTCATAGATGGCTCTCATTATTTTTAGGTACATTCCTTTAATGCCTCATTTGTTATGGATTTTTAACATAAAAGGATATTCAATTATATTTAAAGTATTTTTGTGTCCATTGAGATAATCATATTGGTTGTGTTTTGAGTTCTCTTTATGTGATAAATCACATTTCTTGATTTGTGTATCTTGCACCTACCTTGCATCCCAGGAATAAAGACTACTTGATTGTAGTGGATTACCTTTTTGATGTGCTGCTGGATTTGGTGTGGTGGACTTTCTTTGAGAATTTTTGCATCTATATTCATCAGGAATATTGGCCTGAAGTTTTTTTTTTATTTTTTCATTGTGTCTCGGCCAGGTTTTGGTATTTGAAAGATGCTGGCCTCACGATGATTAGGAATACCCACTCCTCAATTTTTTGGAATAGTTTCAGTAGGGTAGGTATCAGTTCTTCTGTATACATCTGGTTGAATTCAACTGTGAATCCCTGTGGTCCAAAGCTTTTTCTGGTTGGTATTTTTTTTATTACTGATTCAATTTTGGAATTCATTATTGATCTGTTCAGGGTTTCAATTTTTTCCTGGTTCAATCTAATATATATATATATTTATATATACATACATATATATATGCACACACACACACACACACACACACACATATATATGTATATATATAGTGTTTTCTTTTTTTTTTTTTTTTGAGACTGAGTCTCACTCTGTCACCCAGGCTAGAGTGCAGTGGTGAGATCTCGGCTCACAGCAATCTCTGCCTCCTGGGTTCAAGTGATTCTTATGCCTCAGCCTCCTGAGTAGCTGGAATTACAGGGATGCACAATCATTCCGAGCTAATTTTTATTATTTTCAGTAGAGATGACGTTTCACTGTGTTTCCAGGCTGGTCTTCAATTCCTGACATCAACTGATCCACCCATCCTGGCCTCCTAAAGTGCAGGGATTACAGGTATGAGCCATAATGCCTGGTACAATATACTTCTATGTTCTTAAAGGACAATTTTGCTGGGCAAAGTAGTCTTAGCTGACAGGGCTTTTTTTTTTTAATTTTAGTGCTTTGAATATATTATCCCACTCTCTCCTGGCCTGCAAGATCTCTGCTGATAAATTACTGAGAGTCTAATAGATATTACTTTCTGTGTGGCAAGTCATTTTTCTCTCACTACTTTCGAAATCCTCTGTCTTTGATTTTAGAAATTTAATAATAACATATTTCAGTGTTGGCTTTTTTTGAGTTGAACTATTTGTAGATATTTGGGCTTCCTAATATTTTGATATCCATTCATTTGCTTTGATTTGGGACATTTTCATTCATTATTTCTTTACATACCTTCTCTGATTTACTTTTGAGACTTTTGTAATATATTAATTGTCTGCTTTATGGTGTCCCACCAGTTCTGTAGCATTCTTCACTTTTTTGAATTCCTTTGTCTCTGTTTTTCTAATTGAGTAATTTGAAAAGACCTGTTTGATTTTGTTACTTTTTTCTTCTGCTTAATAAGGTCAACCATTGAAACTCTCTTGAATTTTCTGGTTTAGTCATTGTATTCTTTCATTCCAGGATTTCTGTTTATTTTTTCTGATTTCTATTTCTTCCTGAATGTTTCATTTTGTTCATATATTTTTATAATATTTTCAGTTGTCTGTGTTCTCTTGCAGCTCATTAAACTTCTTTAAGATGATTATTTCACATTATTTGTCAATCACTTCATGGGTATCCGTTTCTTTAAGGATCAGTTATTGAAGCTTTGTTAGTTTCAATTTGGATGTTGTGTTTTATTGACTCTTAATGATTCTTGCATTGTTTCTGTAAATTTAAAGGAGAAAACTTCTCTTTCAATTCTTATAGACTGGTTTTGGCAGGAAAGGATCTTCTGCAGTGAAGCAGGGCTGGACCTGGTCATGGAGCTCTAGTAGGTTAGCAGTTGGTGAGCCTGTTAAAAGCCTCATCTATAAATAGATGAGGCTTCTGCCATGTCCCAGGATGCACAGTACTTCCTCTGAGACCATGGACATTTGGAAATGGAAGCAAATCCACAAGCAAAATGGGGATGCTTCCAGGTTTGGAGTCAAGTCTCTGGTGGTATACCTGCTACTGGGGCATGAACTTGCCTTCTCAAGAAACTTTCCTTGTCTTGAACCTCATTGGGTTTTGATCACCTCTTACTTAGGTCAAAAAACTTCCAAAAGGTTTCTACTTTTGCTTGTGGATAGTTGCCAAATTGTTGTTTCCATAGGTGGGTAATAACCTGGCTTGTTCTTATCTGTCATCTTGTTGCCTTGTTTCTCAATTTTAAAGATGATTGGTTTTCAAGCTATTTGCAGGTGTGTATAATGACTTTGAATGCTTGTAATATGTCTTGTGTGGCACCAGGGATGCTAGAAAAAATTCTAGATATTTAAGTTCTCCAAGTTAAAGTAACTATTAGAAAGCTACACAATGAACATTGTCAGCATATTAAAGACAATTGCTAAATATGAGGATATGCATGAGTGTCTGATTAATTTTTTCCAAAAAATTTGGGAAAAAATTCAGAAACAAAGTAACATTGAAAATTGCATTGATATATTTTAACAAACTTTCAGGTTGAAAGAATAACATTCCATCAAGAGCAAAGGAATTAATGTATTCAAGTGAACAGCATTTTTGGAGTATGGTAAGATATCACAATAAATTAAATATGGATTGAATGAGAAGAAATAGTAATTTATTTAGAAAATTTTGTTTTAAGAGAAACTTTATGGCATCTTTCATTAGTTTTGAGTATTTTGTTTGTAAAACTCAGCTTGAAGAAGGATCCAAATTCTAGAAACTTGTTACAATAAGTTGAAATTTTGTCTTAGAGTGTCACCAGGATTTCCCTTCTCTCTTCTTCTTTTCTTTCTGTTTGTTCCAAGTTTTCATCATTGTCTTCAAATATGAATATTTGTAATTTAAACTGCAGAAAGTTTGATTTTGTAGTGTGAAGTGAAGTGATCAGGATCATTTTGGTAGACAAAATAATGTCCCACCAATGATTATCATGTCCTGTACTCTGCAACCTGTGTTTGTGTTACCTTACATAGCCGAATGACTTTGCAGAGATGGTTTAGTACCTTTAGATAAGAAAGTTGTCCTGGGATATCTGGAAGGACCCAATGTAATTAAAAAGGTCATTATAAAAGGTAAGCAGGATGGGCAGAGTTAGAAAAAAACAATTTAATTATGAAAGTGGGATAAATTTGGAAATGCTATACTGCTGGCTTTGAAAATGAAAGCACATGTAACAAGGAAAATAGGTGGCCTTTAGAAGCTGGTTAAATCAAGATTCTCCTCTAAAGCCCCCATTAAAAGAATACGTAACCCCACCAATACCTTGATTTTAGAAATATGACCTCCATAATAATAAAATTATATATTTGTGTTATTTTAAGCCACTGAGCTTGTTATATTTTATTTCAGCAACAATCGGAAACTAATATAATTATTAATTTTAATAAGTCCCACCTCATATGATCCTGATATATGTGGTCTAAAGACCATTCTAAGAATCACTAGAAAATTATAAAACATTCTCATAGGTCAGAAAATCAATTCCCAGAGACTGGTCCCATTAAAAACAATAGTAAGCATGCTAAATACCGGGATTCCAATGCAGCAACGAAGTCATATAGACAAATGTGAATAGTTTAGAGAATTATTGAATCTTGAACATTTGAATGCAAATATTGATTATTAAATCAAAAATTAGTTCTTTTTTGAGTAATATCAAGCTAGCAATCAAAGCTAGGTATAGATTAAAAGCTGAAAAAGGTAGAAGGTAAGGGACTCTTCCTTCTACCTTTCAGAGTTCAAGAAGGCCTGAGGCTTGCATTAGTGACAAGTATAACTTCGATAAAATGCATTTGATTAAATATTTTAAATTTTTATTCAGCCCTGGGGCAATTAATTGGTTAAATAAAATGTAATGAAGAGAAACAGAAATGACTTTTAGATTTGCGGTTGCAATTGTTGTATAGCTAGTGAAGGTTTTCACAGAGAAAGTATATGTGGAAGACAACTGAGGCTTTTCATTTTTATTTTTTGTGTTCTATTAGGTAAATATATAATTTAATTAGACAATGTGCATGAAAAATTTGAATTGACTAATGTTATAAAATCTTAGTGTTTATTTTAAAATCAGTGAACCACAGAAGAGAGTTCTGGAGTTAAACATTTAAGAGTTTGGCAAAATATTGATTGCCCTTTAGTGAGTTAAAAATATTATTTTATCTCTTATACCTTTACAGTTTTGGATAAACTAATGGTGAGGAGGACTCCGGCAATACAAAAAAACAAGATGTGGGGAAATGATTATTTGGGGTATAATTAGTAGGAAAAAATATGTAGCCTAATTTCTAAGATGGAAAAATATTTAAATAACTTAATATGCACAGTGCAAGTCAAAATATAACAATGTATTATATGGAAATATAAATATCTTTATTGCACACTAATGAATTCAACAATATAGGAGACCTCAGAATGTTTTGGCTAACCATTTAATATTGACCCAGAAAAAGGTAAATGGAGATATATATTCACACTAAGCATTCTATAAATTTATTATCACTTTAGCTGACAAAGAGTATGCTTAATTTGCAAGGCATCAGAGTTCAAAATTAGTCATTTATATTTGTCTATACATTATTTTAGTGTTTATTGGCATTGCACATATTGACCTTGAAGATTAAAGAAAACTCCATATGTTTTTACATATTTTAATGGATCTGAGTGAAGGAACTGAATCCAAATAATTGCATATAACAGCAAGCAGCTGCATTAATTCAAGATAATGTCTGTAATTCACTCTGCATTATCAGTTTCTATGCTTGTCAACAGAGCAAATTATAGGCCTGAGGCCAATTCATGGTTATGCATTACTTTCCACAGTATTATTAATGCAGAATTCCACAGTGCACATACTACAGATTTTGTTATTAATGGAAGAGAATAAAATAAAGACATTTATTGTAATTTGTATGATTAGGATTCATTGCATAAATTTTTAAGTTTATGTTGATGGGAACTACTACAAACTCATGGGAGTTTTAGTGGTGCTATCTCTCATGCAAGTATTAACTAACGTGGATCACATATTTTATTCTTTATGTTCCCAGTGCCTAGTCCTTAATTTCAGAGATAGTAAGTGCTTAATAAATGTTTATTTGGTGTATGCATTTATTCTAATTGGCCATTGGAAATATGTAATTTTTAAAATCCTTTGGCACTTCCTGAGAAAATGATACAAATTTCCATTACCCTCCCTTTCTGCCTAAACAATCTCTATTTCCTTCTATCTCAGATGATTGCTTTATAAACGACTGGAAATAGGGTTATGACATAAACGCTGATCTGAATCCCTAATTTGTACCTCAACAATACTCCTGCATCAATTAAGTGTCTCTCATATCTTTAAAAATAAAAGGTTAGGCAGGGCGTAGTGGCTCACGCCTGTAATCCCAGCACTTTGGGAGGCCGAGGTGGGTGGATCACGAGGTCAGGAGATCGAGACCATCCTGGCTAACAAGGTGAAACCCCGTCTCTACTAAAAATACAAAAAATTAGCTGGGTGTGGTGGCAGGCACCTGTAGTCCCAGCTACTTGGGAGGCTGAGGCAGGAGAATGGCGTGAACCTGGGAGGTGGAGCTTGCGGTGAGCCGAGATAATGCCACTGCACTCCAGCCTGGGCGACAGAACGAGACTCCATCTCAAATAAAATAAAATAAAATAAATAAAATAAATAAAAGTTTAGCCTGCTCCGATCTCCACTTCTCCAGTATTTTTCACCCTTGCAGACATCTCCTATCTCTACTCTTTCATAGTTCTATCAGTGCTGCACCAAACTTCTACAAAGCCCTCCTTTATTTATGACTACTTAGTACACTGGTCTTCATTCCATTTATTTCTTTCTTTTTCTTTTTCTTTTCTTTTTTTTTTTTTTTTTGAGTTGGAGATTTGCTCTTGTCGTCCAGGCTGGAGTGCAGTGGTGCTTTCTCAGCTCACTGCAACCTCCGCCTTCCAGATTCAAGCGATTCTCCTTCCTCAGCTTCCTGAGTAGTTGGGTTACAAGCGCCTGCCACGATGCCTGGCTAATTTTTGTATGTTTAGTAGACACAGGGTCTCACCATGTTGGCCAGGCTAGTCTCGAACTCCTGGCCTCAGGTGATCCGCCCACCTCGGCCTCCCAAAGTGGTGGGATTACAGGCATGAGCCACCACGCCTAGCCCATTCCATTTCTTAAAACACCAAGCTCAGGATCATTGCATATACAGATTCCACAGCTGGAAATTTTCTCACTACAGCTCATTCCATGGTTGCCTTCTGTTCTATCTTTAAAATTTCCAGCTGTGTCATTGTTTTCTGTGGTTTGAGTGTGTCCTTTCAAAAGCATGTGTTGGAAGCATAAGGGCTCTACTGTGAATGGAATAATGCCATTATCTTCAGAGAGGATGCCTCATAAAACAGTGAGTTTGGTTCCCTTTTGTCTCTTTCCCTCTCTTGCCCTTTCACTTTCTGCCATGGAATGCCACAGCAAAATGACCCTTATAAAATGCTGGCCACTCATTCTTGGGCTTCCGAGACTTTACAACCGTGATGAATAAATTTCATTCATATATACATTACCGTGCCTCTTGTATTCTGTTGTGGCAGCATAAATCGAATGAAGACAATGTTGCAGAGAGATATATGTTAACCACCCATATAAAAGTAGAATTTCGTTTTTCAAAGTTTCACACCTTGTTCTTTTCATGTGTTTTTTATTACCTGTTAATATCCAAAATATGCTGTTAATTTGTGATTTGACTGTTTTCTGATAGCTCTTAACTTTCATGTAAATTCCATTAAACTACATGTGTTTTTCACATTGTTTGCCACTGAATCCACAATTTCTTGAATAGAATCTGACTAAAAGTTCTAGAGTAAACATTTCTGGAATGAATACACCTCAGGAAGACATCACCAATCTTGCTACATATTCACATTTTACCTTATCTGTTTAATGCATAGGTAAGGTAAGAAAATGGTTTTAAGATCATGTGTTGAAAAGTCCAAATATGTTTGGATCCATCCTCTCTATTACTAATTCCTTAGTGGTCATTCAGGTTCTACATGATTAAATCATGCGACTAGAAACTCACAACCTTATCAACGTGTTCATTTTATCACTATTCACAAATCTCTTTAAAGAATAGCGGCAGTCTACTCCTAGAGATCTGATTTCTGACCTCCCCCAAATACTAGAAAAAGAAAAAAAAAAAGGAAACTCTCACAATATGTTCATGTTTCTCATCACTCTTGCAGCAAAAGTCATGATAATAAAGCCTTTTTACCCCAGGTCCTTCAATCATTGTGCTTTGCTCATTTTCCTTTGAGCATAGCACTACTTTTCATTTGATTAGGTCTTTTTGTTCAAATCTAGGTGTTTTTAAAGATACTCTCCTCTCTCCACTTCTCAGTTTTTTGTTGTTTGCAAATAGCTGTACTTCTTGTGGCAATCTTGTCCACTTCTACCACTGGCCACTGTCACTTTAAAAATGATTTAACAGTCAATATATCTTTTGAGTTTTCCTCATGAAATTATTTTAAGTTTTCTTATATAATTGATTTTTAGGAATTCCAACCTGAATGTCTTGCTAGCATTGTCCAAAATTCTTAGTAAACTAGCTCCAGGATTATTAGAACGAATAAATTGAGGATGGCAGAGCATAGACTTAACTACTTTTGTATTTGGAAAACCTAGTCAAAACAATTTACTCTAACAATAAGAAATGGAATTTAAATGGGTATAATTGCCAGTGATGATTAGCTATGTAGTATATGCCCTGAACTCTGTGAATAACTTTATATGAATCATGGGATTCAACTCATTGGAGACTCTGGCATTCACAATTAATAAACCATGTTAGCTCATTCATTAGATATCAAAGAACTATAAAAACACTATATTTTCTAAAAGTTATGTATTTTAAAATAGTCTGATTTATGTTTCATGACAAAATTTTCTTTTAAAGGTGATCTAACAACAATGAAGAAAGACGAAAAATGGATCAGGAGAGAAACGTGTGCAGAGAGACATAGGAAAAATAGATACAATGCTTAATGAACCTTTAAAAGTAGTTTATTTCCATAGAGTGATTACCTCTCTTTTGTTAACTCAAAAAATATTCAAGGTTTCTGGTATTATATTAGTGTTTAGAGATTTTGTTAGGCAAGAACAGACCTCAAAATGGCCCATCATTATTCCAGTTACTTTTGAATCACTCTTATTTCCAGAGCCACTGCCTCATGCAAGCCAGCGTTTATCACTACCTCCCTCATCTGTTGCAATTCCAGTTTCCTGGCACCGAGTATCTTTTCTTCAACTCACCATAAATAAATAAATAAATAAATAAGTAAATAAACACATACGTGTGTATACATACATTTATATATGGATATATATTTGGCTTAATTTTCTTTAAGTGTTAAAACATTTTATTCTCCTGCCTAAGCTATTGATTCATTACTTCCTTTATTTTCTTACCTAATTATGTCACTTTAAAGCCAGATACTCAGGATAATATATAATACATTAACATCCCAGTATTATTTCCTGCTATTCCTCTGTCTGTAACACATCAAAGCAAACTAGTTACTATTACATAGGTTGCTAATTCTTTCAGCACATATGATATTCTCTAGTATTTCCTGTTTTTTTCTATACAGTCTTCAATTACATCTAAAATACCATTTCCTTGTTAACTCAAGTACATATGAATTCTATACATTTTGAAAACATAACAAAGATTTTGTAATTTTTATAAGAACTATCAAAAGTTTCCTGATGTATGTTTATTTAGATATGTGTTTTCTTTAATCAGTTGTAAGCTACTTGGGAAAAGTTATTAACTAATGTGCATTTATTCAAAATATTTATCCATAGCTCAATGGGAGCAGAAAACTATAAAACATATTTCAGTAGTAATTTCATACAAAAGGCTCCTCTCATCACATAGTTTACCAACAATTTTTGGAGCTTATAATGAATACGTGAATCCATTGTAACATAAGATACAATGTCATGGGCACAGTGAGCATTAATGCATGTATTATTTTGATTTTTTTTGTTTTAACTTATACATTGTAATTGAAAAATAATTTTGATTGCAGACTTTTCCATTTCCATTATTTTATTTTCTGCCTTACTTCAGTGTGTACTTAGCTTTTAAAAAATCTTTTATTTCCATGTAAAATATTTATAATGTAAATTCAAGAAAATTATCCAGTAGAACAAAGTCATATAACAAAATTAATTAACCCTTCACATTTAGCACCTATATTTAAGAAAATTGCTAAGTTCAAAATATTTGTGGATTTTCTTGTCTGAGTTAGGCTTTACACGTATTCCTTCTCATTCATAAATTTTATTCATGGCATTTCAGAAGAGATTTTTTATCAAATTATAGTATAGGAATTAGGTAAATGCATAATGTTTAGCAAAATGGATTATGCCTAGAAGTATTGAGATAACAAATACTTCTTCTAAAATGATAATTTACTGTATTTTGTGCATTCCTCGTATTTCTAGCTGGTCTATGACTCTGCTGCCAAGTCATCTGTAATGTAACTTCATGGAGAGTTAAAAGGTAGGAAAAATGGCACGGAGGTGTGTACTAAAAGAAGCTGTTTCTCCTTTGGCAGGCACTATATAAAAAGATGCCAAGCACAGATGGTAAAGATGTTCCTGGCTTCTACCCACTATCTTGACAGTCCAAACGCAGTCAGAGATCACTGGAAAAGGGTAAATGTCGCATCTCCCAGCTGAGGCAGCAAAACCTCTAGCTGCTTTCTAAATGCTTTCTTCAGAACATCAGGTTCTTGTCCATTTGATTTTTGTTAACTTGCTGAAAGAATAAATTGAACAGAACTCTCTGAGTAGGATGAAAGGAAGGTGGGAGAATAATCTCAACACTCTTAGCAACAATTGTGTTGTAAAAATCACCATGGTATCTTGGCATATTCATATAGCTGAGGGAACTATTTATTTTGAAGGTACATTTTATTCAATTCTCTGTCCAGTCCTCAGCAAGATAGATTAAAAATAAGGTTTATAAATTAATGACATGCTTTTATCATAATAAGGAAGTTTATCTCTTTAACCAAATGAATTCTATCCAAATAAGAGCATTCAAAACTGACACACTAAGTTTACAATAAATCGGTAACGTAAGTGTGGTATCTAGTTTACTCATTAAGGGAATTTGAAGAAAAAAAAGAATTAATTGTTTTTCCTTAATTTCCAAAACAGTAGCCACAATTCAATATAAAATAATTTTATAAGAGGACAGGTTTAATGACGATCAAAGAGTTCTGGATTATTAGGGTTAATTGTAGTTCCTAATACAAAGTTATTTTTAGTCAAATAAGACAAAGTGGAACAAATGTGATAAATAGTCTCAATATAATATAGTCTACTTATCTATTGGATTTTTTTCCTCACAAACTATATTTCAGTCTGAATTAAATTTTATTGAATTAGTTCTTGATATAAATATCTTAATGCCTTTGGTATTTTATTTGGGAATGCAACTTTTTAAACTTGGCAGGCAATAACACACTTTCTCTTATGTTTCTTCCAACAAAGGAAATTTGAAATATTTTTTGACTCAATAATTTTCCTTATTTTATGTTTTCATATTGATTGATTAAAATTTTGATCTCTTATCTCTTCATCAGTTTACACATATAAGTCCTTGTACTCGTATTTGTATTATTAAAATAATTTTCTGCAAAAATCTCCCTCTACAAGCCATTTAACATACTGTGAATGCACAAAATTATCTTCAGTGTCTATTAATTTCATTGCCCAAAGTCAGAATCATTGAATATATTTCTAAAATGACACTCCCCACTGTTCCATGATATGAATTTTGTGGAGAAGGAAATGCATTGGTTGGCTTATTCTGATTTTGAAACAGGAGAGTTCCCTGATCCTTCTTGGAGGACATGAGACAGGGGTGTGGCTCGCTTGTTCAGTCACCGCCACTGCTCGAATCCCTTGCAGGAGTGGGAGCATGTAGATAGGCAGGTGCAGAGGCTGGGACAATGCTTTGGGCTCCAGCTCGATGGTAGTGTCTAGGCGTGGGTGCCTGCAAACCCAATGTTACAATGCTCTCTTAGCCTTGTCGTCTGTAGATGGCTTTAAGTGTTAATCAACTCGATGGACTCTCTGCCTTTTTGCAAGGGCAGAGGGCCATTGTGACAGCTTTCTGTATGCTGAGCTCTTGCCCAGCATCCCGGAAGAATCAGTTCACACCGGGGCTTGAAGGATGAATGTGTGGTTTTATTGCATGGTGAATGGCAAAACAATTCAAAGGTGATTTGGGAAAAGAATATTCTTCAATTGTGCTGAATAACATGATAGAGGCTAGCAATATTAAAAACCGTTTTTTCTTATATTTGAGCTCGTTTCCATTCATTTTTATCATTAACTTGGTCAATAAACTTAAAAATCTATATTTTATTGAAAATAAATTGTAAACCTCAATATAAATCAGTAGAAGGTTCAGTATGGTAATATATTTATGGCATAAAATATTATTAATGATTTGAAATGACTGAGAATTATGTGTACTCATGTAGATTATTAAGCATATTCATGAATATAAAGCAATTTTCAGACTACTTTCAAGTCATTATGCCAAATGTTTTATCTTCTTTTTGGAAGATTATATAAAAATATGCACACATATATAGACATATGCAAATCCATACATAAATATTTACGAGTAAATATTACTATATTTACGAGTATGTATAACATTAAATATGTCATATTACATATACTGTATGTGTGTGTTTATAGAAGTGCATGAACACACACACACACACACATCCTTGGAGCTTATACATTAAAAAAGATAAAGGTTGGTAGTTAAAAGCAGATTTTATTCTTAACTGTAATGTTTTGTTATTCTAAAAGGTGAAGTGTATTTGTTAATTATTAGTGTGTGAATGTAACAATTAAACAAATTATTAACTAAAATTACGTATAGAAAAAATAATTGATTGTTTGAGGATTTATTAATACAGGATTGGTACCAAATCATTAGTAGGAGTATTTGAGGAAAGCTTATAATATAGTCTTTAAAAATATTTATCTTCTTTTTTTATACACCTCTTTAAAAAAAAAAAAAAGAAAGAAAGAAAAGAAAAAAAAAAAGCTTTTTTTTTTTTTGAGACAAGGTCTTGCTCTGTAACCCAGGCTGGAGCGCAGTGGCAAAAGCTCTGTTCACTGTAACCTTCCCATCCCAGGTTCAAGCAATTTTGGTGCCTCAGCCGATATAGTAGGTGGATTACAGGCCCATGCCACCATACCCAGATAATATTTGTTTTCTTAGTAGAGACGGAGTTTCACCATGTTGGCCAGGCTGGTCTTGAACTCCTGACCTCAAGTGATCCACCTGCCTTGGCTTCCCCACAAGTGCTGGGATTACAGGCATGAGCCACCATGCCTGGCCTCTTAAAAATATTTAAGCCACCATACAGTTTCATTTTTTTCTAAATACTAAAAGTAATATTTCCACTACATTTTGTGTCAGTGATTTTACATTACAGTAATATTTTAAATTTAAGTTATTGCAATTTTTAAAGGTCATTAACACACTAATCTGTATCTAGACATCAATGGTCTTGAAACCACATTATAAAATCATAAAGCTAAAGAACATCTGTGTTGACAATTAAGCCTGATTAGATCAGATATATATACAAGTGTGTCCATACATTTAGTTGAAGAGAAATATGGAAGAGAAATAAGATGTAGTCAGCATATTTACAAAACTATGCATAAGTCCAAGTTGAAGTTGCTCGGGAAAAAAGCTGGGTATTTTCTATGATTCCCCCTCACATCCAATTAATCAAGCTTTTCGTTATTCTCCTAAATATTTCTCAAAAATCTGGATGTCTATTTATCCTTTCTTCAAATACACTCATTTCAGCTACCACCGTCATCCTATTTATAAATTTTACACAAGTCCTATCCTGTTTCTCTCCTGTCGGTTTTCCACACTGCAGCTAAAGTGATGTTCCAAACAGTCATTTTCATTATGTCATTGTGTTGCTCAGTGTCTTTTAAAGTCCTGATAGTTTTCTTAAAATAAAGTCCAAATTGTCTAACATTGCCCACAAGAGCATTTCAAACACAAATGCTGCTGAATGATGCATCCTCATATTCTTTTTTAATTTTAATTTTAATTTTATTTTATTTTTATTCTTTTTTTAAATTTTACTTTAAGTTCTGGGATACATGTGCAGAACGTGCAGGTATATGTATGCCACGGTGGTTTGCTGCACCTATCAACCCGTCATCTGAGTTTTAAGCCCTGCATGCATTAGGTATTTGTTCTAATGCTCTCCCTCCCCTTGCTCCCCACCACCTGACAGGCACCGGTGTGTGATGTTCCCCTCCCTGTGTCTATGTATTCTCGTTGTTCAACTTCCACTTATGAGTAAGAACATGCAGTGTTTGGTTTTCTGTTCCTGTGTTAGTTTGCTGAGAATGATGGCTTCCAGCTTCATCCATGTCCCTGCGAAGGACATGGACTCATTCTTTTTTATGGCTGCATAGGAATAGGCAAAGACTTCACGACTGAAACACCAAAAGCAATTGCAACAAAAGCCAAAATAGACAAATGCGATCTAATCAAACTAAAGAGTTTCTGCACAGCCAAAAAAAACTATCATCAGAGTGAACATGCAACCTAGAGAATGCAAGAACATTTTTGCAATCTACCCATCAGACGGAAGTCTAACATCCGGAATCTACAAGGAACTTCAGCAAATTTACAAGAGAAAAACAAACAACCCCATCAATAAGGGGGTGAAGGATATGAACAGACACTTCTCAAAAGAAGACTTTTATGTGACCAACAAGCATCCTCATATTCTTATGAATGATAAACACTCTGGCCATCCTGAATCTTTTACATCTCACTTAAATGTATGAGTTGTTTGATTTTGGCACTTTGTGGATCTTGCTCTCTTTACATTTATCTTCACCTGGATAAGCCATAGTCTTCATCTGAAGTCTGCTTTCCCCTGGAATGTTTTAGTTTTCTTGGCACGTTTTTGCAACTAAGTTTTCCTATGTCATTATATATTTCTCTTATAGCCTTTACCTCATTATTGACATATATATTTCTTTATTTCCTATAATGCAAAATTTGTGTCATGATCACTATTATATTTCAGACATAATACACCATGACACAAAACAAGGGCTCAGTACTATAGCTTGGCAAAATAGAAGCATTCAAAAAAGATTAATCAACCAATCAATCAAGTTAGAGTAACAAGGTGGCAAACCTTATAAGGAAATAAAACTTTCTCTCAATTATAAATGCACAATCACTTTCAATGAAGTAGCGAGTTTTATGTTATCTTTAGTGTCCAAACAAAGGTAGCTGTCAAATTATGTGATTTTTTTCTATCCTACATCAATTTACTTAGTGTTTTGCATGACTTGGAGACAAACATATTGTTTCTTTTCTATGGTGAATACCTTAACTGGTTCCAAAAACATTATATACTTTATTGAGTATAATTATTTTCTGTTAACATGTGACTCTAATGATTTCATTTGATTTTGTTAGTGTTTCTAAATATTATGGCTTTTTTGTTTTGTGTAGTGATGTGGGAATTGGAATGAGACATATTTTAGTATTATACCAATTAAAGCACTTGACCAAAATTAGGTTATGGCTTGGATAAAGTAATAGTAAGATGAAATGCACAAAACCAAAAATAGCTGAGCAGGACAATATATAGGTGAGGAAAAGTTTTTATTATAAGGTGAGAGCAGGGCATGAAAAGTATTGTCTGATGTTTGAATGTGTTTTAATGAATGTAAGAGGACCATTAATATTCCACCATTGTCCATATAAAATACTATGACTTTGCAACATTTTATTTTTAAAAACTGGTATGTCTCTGTGGTACAGTTTTATGCTTTGATATATAAGTTGTACAATGATCAAATCAGGGTATTAAACATACACATCACCTCATACATGTTTCCTTTTTTGTGGTAAAAACATTCAAAGTTCTCTCTTCTAGCTATTTTGTGATGTACAATGCTTATTGTTAATGATCATCACCCTGCTGTGGCAAAAACACCAGATTTTACTTATTCCATCTAGTTGTTTTGAAATAACGTGGTACCAATTGACCAACTTCTTCCCACCATCCTTTCCCTTCCCCTTCCCCACCCCAGACTCCAGTGGCCATTGTATTTATATCTGCTTCTATGATATCAACCGTTTTTTTTTTTATAATTCCACATGAGTAAAATCATATGGTATTTGTCTTTCTGTGTCTGGCTTATTTCACTTAACATGATGTCCTACAGGTCCAACTGTGTTGTTGCAAATTGCAGATTTTTTATTTTTCATGACTGAATAGTATTCCATTGTGTTAACTGTATTGCATTTTCTTTATACTTTTATAATTGTTGGACACTAGTTGGTCTCTTTGACATGCTGATTTTCTTTTTCTTTTTGGTTATATATCCAGTAGTGGGATTGCTGGATCATATAGTAGTTCTCTCTGTAATTTTTTAAGAATCTCTATACTGTTTTCCATAGTGCTGTGCTAATTAACAATCCCACCAACGGTGTGCATTATTGTTTCTCCATATCCTCAACAATACTTTCTTTCGTCTTTTGATAAATAGCCATTCTAACTGGAGTGAAGTGATATCTCATTGTGATTTTAATTTGCATTTCCCTGATCATAAGTGATGTTTAACATTTTTTTCTTAGCCTGTTGGCAATTTCCATGTCTTCTTTTGAGAAATGTCTCTTTTGTCCACATCCTCACCAATATCTGTTATTTTTTGACTTGTTCATAATAGCCATTCTGACTGGAGTATGATGGTATCACAATGTGGTTTTAGTTGCATTTATCTGATGATTATTGCTATTGAACATTTTTTCATATGTATTTTGGCCATTTGTGCCTTCTTTTGAAAAATGTCTATTTGTGTTTTTTGTGCATTTTTAATGATGATTTTTATTCCTATTGAATTGTTTGAGTTTCCTGTAGATCCTGAATACTAGTCCTTTGTTGGATGCATAGTTCACTAGTATTTTCTTCCATTCTGTAGGTTATCTGTTTTCCCTGCTGATCATTTATTTTGCTGTGCAGAAGCATTTTAGTTTAGTTAAGTCTCATTTATCCATTTTTGTTTGTGTTGTATTTGCTCTTGAGGTCTTAGTCATGAACTCTTTGCTTAGGCCAATATCCAGGAGTCTATCTTAAATTTTTTACAGCATTTTTTTAATTCCAGGTATTATATTTAATTTTTAAGCCATCTTGAGTTAATTTTTATATATGGTGAGATGTACGGGACTATTTTAATTCTTCTGCATATGGCCATCCAATTTTCTCAGCCACATTTTTGGAATATGGAGTCCTTTCTCCAGGGATAATTTGATTTCCTCTTTTCCAATTTGGATGCCTTATATTTCTTTCTCTTGCCTGATTGCTGTGTTTAGGACTGCCAGTACTATGTTGACTTGGAGTGGTGAAAGTGGTAAAAGTGGCAGTGGTGAAAGTGGAATTCTTGTTTCAGTTCTTAGGGAGAATGCTTTTAATTTTTCCCCATTCAGGAGGCTGTTGGCTGTGGGTTTGTTTTATATGGCTTTCATTATTTTGAGATATGTTTCTTCTATGCCTAGTTTGTTGAGGGTTTTTATCATAAAGGAATTCTATATTTTATCAGATGCTGTTTCTGCATCTATTGAGGTGATCATCTGGATTCTGGTTTTAATTCTGTTTATGTAGTGCATCACATTTATTAATTTGTGTATATGTTGAGCCATCCTTGTACCTTCGAAATAAAATCCAGTTGACTGTGGTATATTATCCTTTTGATGTGCTATTAGATTTTTGTTTAATGTCAGCCAGTCAACCAGTTTAATGTCATAGTCAACCAGTTTGGGTTCAAAAAGCAGTTCTGTTTCCAAGTTGGGTAGCTTGAGGCAAGTTATTTAATTTATCTAAGTCTCAGTTTCTACGTGTAATGAAGACAAAACCTTCTAATTCTAATTCATAGGGTTTCCAGGAAGAATAATTGAGTCAATATATATAACATTCAGGTAAATAAGAATTTAATACATGTTAGCATTGAAACTGAGTTGCAGTGCACATTAAGTTTATCCATTTATCTTAACTAAAATCTCTGAACAAATAAATATTTTTTCTTAAACCGTATAAACATGTTAACTTGAAACTGAGTTATACAAAGACAGTTTCATATTTCTATGGAAATTTTTCTATTAAAAGTCCATGGGCAAACACTTTAAAAATATTTCAATTGTCAACATTATAGAAATTAATTTTAAAATTACAACTACTGAAGTTTAAATTCTGGAGCAAAATAAAATGTACGTATTCATTCATTTTGCTTCGTTTCCAGAAATGTTCACTTCTTTTTAATACTGTTTGCTACAAAAATTACTTTCATTGTTATTTTTGTTTTCAAGAACTTCCTTTAAGTATGAGATTTATTTACCTAAAAAGGCATATTTAAGGTAATAGCATTGGTTTTCTGGAAAAATTTAATATGGCTAGTTTTACATAATGAAATATTTTATAATGCTTTGAAAAAGGCACCAAGATATTTTTGCAAATTAGCTGCTGAACCAATTTACCCAAAATAATACAAATGTTATTTCTATAAATTAGACAGATGCTGTCTTCATTTAAAAATTTCACCAACAAATGATTAAATTCATGGAAGTTTTAAAAATATGCACTTTAGACATACAATTATAAATAAAATTTAATAACAGAGCATAAATTTGTGTACAGTTAGTTTGTTTATCAATTTTTTTAATTGAGGTATAGCAAACATAAAAAAAGGACACAAATCTTTTGTGAGAAGCTCAATGAATTATCAAAAACTTGATATAACTATGCAACCACCACATAAATTTAGAAAAATAACAATAGTGAGACTATAAATATTTAATCACATTTTCCCAAAATAACTATAATATTTAAGGATACTTTTATGGATTCATTTTCATTCTTTTGAACTTTATGTAACTGGAATAATCTTGTATCTACTTTTTGCTTCTGATATGTTTCAATTAATATTATGTTGTTTCATGTAGCAATATTCCATTTATTTTCAATGTTATATAAAATTATTTAAGTAATAAGGCAATGCATTTTTTTCAATTTCCTATTGACTATTTGACTAGTTTCCAGTCATAGTATGATTAAACATATCTACACATTACTCTTAATGCATTGATTACTGCATTACTGTTGGGTATATACCTATGAATGGAGGCATTTATGATCACTTATGTGGGTAACTTATTCTCAACAGGAGAGTTAGAATATTAACATTACTTCATGTCCATGCAACCATTTTTTAAGCCATTGTAGTGTATTTTCAGTGAGATATTAATTTAATTTCCTTAATAAGTAATATTTGAGAGCTTTTAAAATATTATATTTAATTGTATTATTTGTGACATTGTATTATTTGTATATTAATATACAAATAATATTAATAAATATTTATGAATATTAATCATATTATTTGTTTTCTCTTGCCTATTATACTCTTAGGACTTCTCTTTTTATTATGCATTTATAGGGGTTTTTCATATCTGAGAATAAACTCATTGTAAATTATAACAATTGTAAATATCTTCTTACACTCCAGGGTTTGCACTTTTACTTCCTTGATGGTTTCAGTGGACAGATGCTGAGGTCACTTCCAGTGATTTTTCAACTTCCAGGTGTCCATGCCTTTGGGTTACCCTTCCCTAAACTTATTTTTTACAGATAGAAAATAATAAAGCAGATGAAATGCTACTTGTTTGATTAGGTTATATTACATGGCAAAGAATTGAGATCTCTCTCCTATGATTATGTTATTTTGTAAGACATTTTGATTAAAGTGGAATCAAAAATTCTTCTTAGCTTGATGAAGTGAGCAGCCACGTTAAAGAAGCCCACAGTGCGAGGAACAGTATGTGGCTTTTGTGACTTGAGAGAAGTTTCTATGAGTTATCCAGAAAAAAGCCAGAACCCTCAGTCATGCAATTAGAAAGAATTAATTTTGACAACAGTCTGAATGAGCTTGTAAGAGGATTTTCCAAACTTCTACTTATGACAGCAGCCCAGCTAATATATTGATTGTAGACTTGTAAGCCCCTGAGTACAGCAGTTAGCTAAACTATGCCTGAAATTCTGATCCGCAGAGATTACAAATATGCATTTTGTTAAGTCATAAGGTTTTTGGTAATTTATCACATAATGATAGAAAGCTAATACAATTATGTTTTTTAAATACTAGTAGCTCTTATTTTTAATTCAGGTCAATCTGTAATGCTTCCATTATTTTTCATGTTCTGTTCTGTGTCCTATTTAAGACGGTATTGGCTATTTCAAGATACTAGATACTTTTTCTTATGCTATTTTTAGAAGCTGTATTCTTTTGTCTTCTATTTTAAAATCTACAATCTACTCAGAATAGGTTTGGTGTATGATTGTTGGTAGCATTCATACTTTATTGGTTTTTAATATAGCAATTGATTTGATTCAACAGCATTATTTTTAAAGACTGTTTATTTTACACCACTCTAAAGGGCTATCTTTTCAGTGCATGAAGATCCATTTTATATAGGTCTCCTTTTGGAATCTTGAATTTATTTTACTGATTAATTTGCCTATTCTTGGACCTATAGCACTCTGGTTAATTCAGTATCTGTGTATTCATTATAATTGAATTTCACCTCAGAAAATGGGATTTTTCTTTTCTATCACATTGTCAGGCTACAAATTTTCCAAATATGTATGCTCTGCTTTCCTTATAAAACAGAATGCCTTTAACAGCACCCAAGTCACAACTTGCATGCTTTGATGGTTAGAAATTTCTTCTGCCAGATACCCTAATCCATCTCTCTCAAGTTCAAAGTTCCATAAATCTCTAGGGTTGGGGCAAAAAGCCACCAGGCTCTTTGCTAAAACATAACAAGAGTCACATTTGCTCCAGTTCCTAACAACTTTCTCATCTCCGTCTGAGACCACCTCAGCCTGGACCTTATTGTCCATATCACTACCAGGCTTTTGATCAAATCCATTCAGCAAGTCTCTAGGAAGTTCCAAACTTTCCCACATTTTCCTGTCTTTTTCTGAGCCCTCCAAATTGTTCAAACCTCTACCTGTTTCCCAAAGTCATTTCCACAGTTTTGGGTATCTTTCCAGCTCACTCCACTTCCGGTACTAATTTACTGTATTAGTCCATTTTCATACCACTGATAAAGACATAACTGAGACTGGGGAATTTACAAAGGCCTTTATAATAGACTTACAGTTCCACGTGACTGGGGAAGCCTCACAATCATGGTGGAAGTTGAAAGGCTGATCTCCCATGGTGGCAGACAAGAGAAGAGAGGTTGTGCAGGTAAACTCCCCTTTTTAAAACCATGGGATCTTATGAGACTCATTCACTATCATGAGAACAGCACAGGAAAGACCCACCCCCACAATTCAATCACCTCCCATGACACGTGGGAATTGTGGAAGTTACAATTCAAGATGAGACACAGCCAAACCATATCAATCTGTGTTATATAACTTTTCAAATATCAATTATAAAAAAATTAGAATATTTTAAGCCAAGAATATAAGAAAAGAATATAAAAATTGGCCTTATTCCTATAAATTCTTTGAAAGTTAAATAAAATATAAATAAAATAACACTGTAAAGTATTTGCATTGCTAAGATAAATTTTTATAGGATGGCAGAATAATAAACATTATCTTTGGGAGAATACAATAGGTTAATTTCAACAAATTCCCATATTTTCTATAGTAAAACTCTTTAGAAACAAATTTTTTTCTCGTCAAAAAGCAATTTACTACTTGAATGGGGGAAAAGCATAAGGTCAGCTATTACTTAGTTACATTGTCCTTTAATTTTGAGAATAATAACAGGTATTATTAGAAACCACTTTCTTTATCCTTGTTGAGAAGAGAACACACATTTTCTTTGACATCTCTTTCTTCAGTGATGATTTTTCTCTGTCTGGCTCTGAAAGAGTGATACCTAGATTCTTCCATTTTTCTCAAACATGGCTTTCTAGCAACTTCATACTGCCGAAATACTTTTATTCTTCTATGATTTTATTTACACTAAAGGTCACATATTTCCATGTATTTTCATTGGATGTCACATCTCAACACTAGATTCAATGAATACAGATATTTCCATTAATGCTGTAGGGTATCCCTTGCCCTTAATCCATGTTATGTGTCTAGTGAACTAATGTTAATTTGTCCACAATTTGTAATTCGGTTACTCATTTGGCTTTCCTGATATAAATAAGATGATTTTTGCTTTGGAAGCTGTTACCATTGCCAAATTTACAAAGTATGTAATACAAATAACTAACTTTATTTTAAGAAAACCCTTTAAATATCCGTTAATCAGTTTGAAGACAGTGCATATTCTTTGCCATGATAACAGCATTGCTCAAAATATTTTAGATCTACTATTTTAGAAATGTTTTGTTACATAAACCGACGACTTTAAGAATGTTTTTATTAATATAGACACCAAGTGGACAATAAATGTAATGGCTAAACATGAACGGTGATTATAGCAACAAGGCAGCTTTTATTGGTGATGCTGAAGACAATTCAAAAGAACAGAAGTTAATTTATAATTTACAAAAAAATTGTTAACTTTATATTGAATATGTTTCATTAAGGAAGAAAACTATACATAGGAGAATGATACAAAATTATCCTTTTAAGTGTACACAATGGTAGCAAAATTTTTCATGTCCAAACTTATGCTTGCTGAAACCTAACCAGAATAAAATAAATACTTATATTCTCCAAAAGGATGAAAATGAATTACTGTCTTTTTTTCTAATCAGTTTTCTTCAATTAAACGTTTTTATTTTCTTATAATTGATATCAGATGAACACAAAGCACATAGATACCTGATGTTTCTGAGGATTATCAAACGCCAAATGTGATCTAAAACTGCATTCTAAATAGCAGGATTAACTTAAGTGCCAGACTCAGATCTCTCATTTCAAAATCCCTTTGGCTGCATCTAAAGGTAGTGGCTGTCATGTGAAACTGATGTTTGAAAAATACATTAAAATTCTGCCTGGAGATATTCTCTTCAAAAACTCTTATATCCTTATTTCACAAGAAATGTCCTATTGCCTCATGAATATTTTTGAAATGAGTAATATCCTTTGCTTAACTATCTGTTTATTTGGAGATACGGGAAGTTTAACTTCCAAAACGAAAATCTGGGGATGTTTGAATGTAATTAAACCTGTTTTTAGTTAGGTTCTAAGTACATATAAAAAATAATTAAGTAGATGGTCTTAAAACAGTTTTAGATGTGAACATCCCATACTTGTGAAAAATTTTGCTATTACAAAGTTTAATACCGTATATATGACTTTCATATCTCTTTCAATATTAAATCAGAAATATAGTCCTGTAAACATAATTCCACATAATTTAAGAATTTACAAACCAAATTTATTATAACAACAAGAAAGGTAGATGGGATATTGTTAGCAAAACTAAAGAATATGCCCCTAATTACTTGAAATCATACTGGGTATATAAGTGCTTGATAAAATTTTGTCTCGGATCAATTTATCAAATTCAATAAACTATCAATCACAATTCAAACATTTAAGAATGGAATTGTTTTCTAACCGCATTTAACCAGTGAAAAAATTATTGTGAGATTAGGAAGAAGTGTTAGGATCGACAGGTAAATAATAACATTTTAACATGAAATACGATGATGGAACATATTTTTCAAATCCTTTATTTTTAACCACTCAGCTAATATATACTTCTGATGGCAGCGGTAGCCGGTCTGGAGCAGCCACTGCAAGGATGCTGGCTGCAGCAGGTAAGGCGCCGCCATGGCTGCAGGCTTTGCAGAGCCCGCAGGAGCCAGGATTGGGCGGGAGCCGGGATTGGGAGAGAGCCAGGATTGGGAGAGAGCCCTGCCCGCTACCAAGTTAGCGGGGCAGGAGCCCATGCTCCTGGGCACAGCTACTGCTGCCCAGACCGCAGCATCCCTGTGTTCTCCGGGACCCAGGAAGCCCCTGGCCCCACAGGCTTGAAAGCGCCTGCTCCCACTCCCTGGCCCCTGCCTGCTCCCACCCCTGCTCCAGGACGGAGCAAAGTTGTGGCAGAACCAGGGCACTGTTGCAACCCGGCTGGTTTTACATGCACTTCAGGTGGCTCTGACATGCCAGCCCCTGCCATCTTAGCCCCCTCTGGACTTTAGGTGCCAACGAGCATGCGTGGGGACCAGGGGTGCTGAGGGAGGCTCGGCCCAGGCCTGCAAGCAACTCTCAGCATGTCCAGCTTGGGTGCTGTGGATGGCATGTTAAAGGCAGACAGGTTCTTAGGTGGGAAGGTGCAGGTCCACAGTGAAACCTCACTTTCAGGCCAGTGAAGGCCTGAGGCCTGAGGGCCATCTGCCAGTTGCCTGCGAAGTTCACAGCTTAGAGTGAGAACTTGATTGATGACTGTTCGGCCTATTGGATGGTGCTTTTTCCAGGCCGGCCTGTGGCCACCCATGGACCAATCAGCATGCACTTACTCCATTCAGAGCACATAAAATCCCTAGACTGAGCCAGACTCACTCACTGGTTGGGATAACCTGCCTGCTGAAAGGAGCTATTCACTGCGGGTCTCTGCTGAGTTGTCCTTTTACTCAATAAAGCTCCTCTCTGCCTTGCTCATGCTCCAGTTGTCTGCCTACCTCATTCTTCCTGTATGCGGGACCAAAAATTGAGACACACCAAATGGCGGGACTAAAAGAGCTGTAACAAAAATAGGGCTGAAACTCACTCCCTCTCCTCCTGCAATCCATGTTACGGGTGATGAGAAGGAGAGAAGAGCTGTGGCCTTTTGGGCAGCCCAGACCTAGGACCCTTCTGAGGCAGGGCTGTGACACCCTGTTTTGGGCTCTGGGGTTCCTGGTGCCCCCAAGCTTCCAAGCATCATTGCATTCCCCTTATCCAGATGCAGGTGCCCACAGCGGAAGCCACTTGCAGTATATCTGATCCAGCCACAGCTTTGCATGGTGCAGGCACCTCTACTGGCACCTAGAGCTGCCTGCCCTGCAGCAACAGCTGGTGTGCCTGGCTGTTACACAGTGGCCAGACTCCACGCTCACTTGCACATACACCCCTCACTGCTCCACATGTTGCTCACCCTTGGCAGGCTTGGGATCCAGGCAGTTGCATGAGCCGAGTGCAGCCTGCCAGGCAGAGTGGGCAGAACGAACCCAGGAGGTCCAAGCAAAACTCGGGAAAAGGCACCACTGACCACAGAGGTTTCCAGCTGGAGAAAAGACACCCTAAGGCTCCTGTGACACATTCATTCATATATTAAGTAGGTCATTCAATCAGTGAAATGTTGTCAATCATTAGATAAACATACATTGAATACAAACATACACACATACACATATATATAAATATATATATAATATGTAATCACTTTTGTAACTGTTTAGTAAAATAAAATTCCTGTATTTGATAAACTGATAGACCAATATAATTATTTTATTTTTGTTTTAATTTGGAAATAGTTGTAAAGTAGAACCTGCTAGTTACACTCAACATACAATATGAGAAAAAATTTTTAACAAAGACTATGTATAAAGAAAATAATCACCACAAAAGAAATAAAAATGAAACATTATTTGTTCAAAGAATACAAATTTGTCACACCCCTGCCCCTTAAAATTAAGAAGTACATACCAGGAATAAGAGACAACATTAGCAAAGACATAGATAAATTAAAAGGATTATCTACTCAGTGATATGAAAGTATCCTGATATGATAAGGAATAAGAACATTCTTGACGAAGTGTCAGCAGGTAATTGCATTTATTAAGAGCCCATTATGACTTAGACTATTTAGTCTTTCGCATGAATAACTTAGTTTAATGCTCATAAAACTTTATTTGGTGATAGATATGAAAATCTTTCAAAAAGTAGAAGAAAAAAAGTCAGAGCTATTGGGTCACCAGAGAGTAATCATTTTCTCATGATAAATTTTAATTATTGGTACCTCTGGAAAAAAACTCTCCTTTCTACAACTCAATGCCTCCTGCAAAGAGATAGGCAGGCAAATTTGAAGCCTAAGCACAAATCCCTTTCTTGCTAGGGTAAGGAATGAGCTTGAGTGTAATGAACAAGCTACATTTTAAAAGAGAAGTCCAGAAGACAAGTTGGCAATTGGAGAGTAACTGTCCTAAATTCAAAGGAGGAAAAAAGAGGCATTCAGAGTGAGAAATGAGATGAGAGTTAGTAAACCTTGAATAATGGCAAAGACAGTGATGTTGGCAGGAAAGCTAGAGTTCTAGATAATTAGATGGAAAAAGAAAAGGACTTTCCTACTTGTACGTAAAGATGTAAGATAATAAAACTGGATTTTTAGATTAGCCAAAAAATACTATAAGGAAAACAAAGGCACATCTAGTGAGATGTGATTTATTTTAAGTAAGTCTGGTAATTTATTTTAAGTCTGGTAATTCCACATAAGTTGAATGATTCAGGAGACATTTGGATGTAAACCATGGATTTTTAAAGAGTGATCTAGGCTATATGTGTGTGTATATATACACACACACACATATATATGTATATATATGTAGTTATGCCTTCACATATAAATTATTGTTGGGTCTAGATCAATTTGATCATATATAGAGTGAGAAGAAAAATAGGCCAGAGAGGGAGGAGCTGGGAAACTGTTTAAGAACTATGAAGAGAAGCTAAAATTGGTGTAAAAAGAGGAGAATAAGAACAAAATAATGTTTTTTTTTTCCAAAAAGGAAGGATAGTCAATATTAGCTGGTATTGAAAAGTGATTAAATAAGATTATACTGAAAAGCTTGCAGTCAGCTTAACAGTTAAATCAATAGCGGTCTCATAACAGTTTAAATAGAATAACTGAAGCAGAGTATATGTAGTGAGGTAAGAGAACAATTGGAATTATATAGCAAAGAAAAATCCAATTACTTTTTCAAATGTATGTTTAGAAAATCAAGGAAGGAGGTGATGAAGATGGGGTGTGCATGTGTGTGTGTGTGTGTGTGTGTGTGTGTGTGACTGTTTTGTTTCTCCTTCTTTGCAATACATAATGGAGTTGAAGTCCCCTGCTGTGTCAAAATAGGTGTGATCATGTGAAATTTTTTGGCCAGTGCATGATATGCTATATTTGCTTTACTTTAGAACCAGTGGCCTGCAATGCTACATTGAAAGCCCCTTTCTCAGTATAGATGGTAGAGCAGAGTCTACAAGAAAACATTCAGTGGTACTATAGCATGAGCAAGAAGTGAATTTTTATTGTTTAAACCAGTAATATTCAGATGTTGTTTGCTAGTGCACAGTAAGCCTAGTCCTACCTGACTGATACAGAAATAGATATAAATAGATATAAAAATGTGTGTATGTATGGTTTATGTTATAAACTGCACTGTTAAGTCTAAAGGAAAAAATGGCCTTTATATAAGTGTTCTTTCTAGTATAAAAAGGTATTTTCAAAGGAGCAATTTATTTTATAAATAACATGGTGTTTTTGTTCCCTCAATTTTAAAAAGAAAAGTATAGGACAATCAATTATTTAAATACGTGCAAAAAGAATAAGCAGAATTTTAGTAAAATATATCCGGTGATATAGAAGAGAAGATGAAGTATCAATATAACGTGAAGTTTTTTGTTCTTGCGATAGTTTACTGAGAATGATGATTTCCAATTTAATCCATGTCCCTACTTAAAGTATAATTAAAAATAAATTAATTAAAAATAATAATAATAATAAAAAAATAAAAAATATATAACGTGAAGTGAGGTTTATGTTCGTTTCCAAAATCAGACTAAAATTTCAAAAAAAAAATATATTTTAAAAAAAAATTTCAAAATAAATTAAGGTAAAGTCATATCATCGTCTCAATAGATACATAAAATTCATAACATTTCTTAGCGAACTCAATACAAACTTTTAATTTTAGCAAACATCCTACAAAGGAATCATCAAAACTTTCCCTCTTATTGTAAATAAGACAGGGTTGTTTGCTTTAAGAACTCTTTGAGCACATTACTATGAGTCTTGTAAAGAGGAACAAGACAGAATAAAATAATAAGCATAATGCTTTAGAAGGACTAACAAACAACATTTTTCACAAATGAGATGAGAGAAAACAAAAAATTTGAAAAGAATGCATTAAATGCATTAAATTAAGTAAATGAAGAATTATACAATGTGAATAGAGTAAAACAGTGGATGCAGTTGAGTTATTTCTCCCTAAATTAATCTATACATTCCAAAGAATTTAAATCAAAATTTATGGAAATTGATAAAATAATTCCAAAATTTATATGGACAAAGAAAGAGCCAGCATTCGTTAAGGCAATTTTAATAGAGAAGATTAAGCTGTAGGGTACTAAATATCAGAAACAATTTTAATACTATATTAATTAAGACATTGTGGTTTTGGTATGAGGATCAAGGAAACACAGGAATCCAAAAGCAGGACCATAACTACACAATCACTCGAATTATGACAAAGGCACCAATGGAATTGTGTGGAGGGAAGATGTATTTTTTAATACATAGTTGTGGATTAATTAGATATCCATATAAAAATAAATGATTCCTGTCTCACAACATAATGTACTAAATTCTTGATGGATTTTGGATATCAATGTGAAAGCTAAATTGAAGATTTTAGAGGAAAATTTAAGGGAACATATTTGATAACTTATCAATGATTTCTTAAGCAAGACACAAGAACCACTAATCAGAAATAAAAAATTGAAACTTTGCAGTATATTATGATTAAAATATGTGTTTTTCAAAAGTTACGTTTAAGAGAGTGAAAAGTTGATGGAGTCACAGATACATGTACATATACAGGACAGCATAATTAAAAAACCAGACGAAGACAGTAATAAACACTTCAAAACACTGTATTCTAGTGGCCACTTAACATCTAAAAATATGCTTAAACTCAATTGTAAGGGAAACATAAGTTTAAGCACAGAAGTACCATTGCTCTTTTACACAGAATGAAAAATAAAGACTGGAAAATGTCAAGTGTTTACCCATACGTAGACCTACTAGAACTCTCATACACTGCCAGTGAAGGTGTAAATTGTATAATCACTTTGGAAAATTGTTTTTAGTAGATATTAATGCTAAATAAATACATTCTCTGTAACCCAGAAACTCCTATCCTTAGCAGATAACCTATAGAAGAGTGTTTAAATATTCGACAAAAGTTATGTGCAAGAATCCTTGTGGCAAGTCTAAAAAAATGGTAAAAAATTCAGAATATCCAAATACTCATCAGCATTAAAAGGAATAAATTGTGATACACATATGCAATAAACTATTATTCAGCAATGAGAATGAATAGTTTAATCTACATCCAGCAATATGAATAAATCTCCCAAAGATAATGTTGAGCAAATAAGTCAAATACAAATAAGTTCATGTTATAGGATTTTCTTTACATAAAATATAAAAACAGGTAGGACTGTTCAAAATATACTCAAAGTCAGTAATGATATTATTGAAGGAATGTTAGGGGCTGAGCGACAGGGGGCAGGTGGGATGGATAGTGCTAGGTGTATTTTTACTTATCTAGGAGCTGACTACAGTGGTATGTTCAGTTTACGTAAATTTACGGAACTGAACATTGATTATATGTAATTTTCTGCATGTTTATTAGATTTCAATGCAAAGTTGAAAAATGACAAAATAAAGAAATGTCATGGCAATTCACACATAAAGCTTTGAACCCAGCTATTTGAGTCATGTTCTTTCTGTGACTAACAGTCATAAAACTGTGAAGCTAACTAAAGAAAAGAAGAAACTAAGAATAAAAAAGACTATATATATATATATATATATATATATATACATGCACACATGCAGAAGATGGCATCTATTGCCTTCAGATAAATTCACATCTGTATTTTGTCTGTAGACACTTGACAGAATCTTGTTTAAAAGAGAAAAGTCACATATTCTATGGTGCTATGTATCTGAGATATGTACTGAATGTAAACTTGAATTAAGTTTTAGTCAGAGGTTTATAGTCATAACATATCCTCTATACAAGAGTAAATGTATATAAAAATGAAAAATTACAATAGTTTCTGGAAGATGACACACACAATAAAAATGCTTTTACTTTACTCAGTCTATTAAAAAAGCTACTTCACAGTGACAAATATATTTTTGTTATAAAATGTTAGTATGATAGTATCTCAGGTTCCAGTCATATTTATTCACTGAAGACTGTATTATATTATCAAGTAATTAAAAGTTGATTTTGTTATCTAAAAATTGATGTAGATATTTAAATACAAGTAGAAAAATAACAATAAGAATTGTTTTTCATAAAATGCATGTTGCAGTAGCTAAATATGGCATGTATTCTTGATACACTCAGTTGAAGCTCCCTCTTCTTGGTCTGTTCAACAAATCATCAAAAAGTTTTTCCCCACAATATGCTGCTATAAGGTATTTATCTAAAGAAATTTGCTTACAGACTCAAATAGAGTAAGTATAGAAATGAGCATGATAAATCCATAAACACAAACTCTTTCCTGTACTTCTTCCTTTCTCTAAGTGATGGGAAGAGAGTCCCAGAGATGAGCTAATTTTAACATACCACAAGATTACTGATGGCATTTCTACTCTCCCGACCTCAAATTCCCCAAGCAAGAAGTGCCTTCCCCTTAATACTCATTCGTATTGTACATGAGGTTCATAATTTCCTTTATAAGAATTTTCTGAACTTTTTGTGAAACCCACATGTCTTGTTTTCATAGGTATCTTGATTACTGTCAGCCTATTTTAACACATTATGTATATATATATTTGCTATTATTATGTTTTCCTTCAAAACTATATCAAATAGGAAAATAAAAGTTGGAAAAATTAATCAAGTAACTTAAATAATTAAATACTGTGCATTCTCTTGCCAGTATCTCTCCTATATTATTATATTAGATTTTTACATAAAATTGTTCAGTGATTTATATTTCAAAAGAGGTCTATATTCTAAAGCTCTTGATTGTGCATATTTGAGAAAACATAAATTCTAAACTAAAAGTGTTTTAGACAATATTAATCTTGAAATAATTGTGTAAGACAGAAAGGCAGATACAGTGATCTACATTTCTTTTTAACCTTAAAGTTTGAAATAGCCCAGTTCCACTAACATGGATCTGCCACATAATATGCTCTTTTGTAAGGATGAATATTATCTTAAATATCAGTCCATCTAAGTCAAGGAACAACTATTAGAGAATGCCTATGCAATTTTTTATGAGTTTGTGTGTACAAAAGTGAAATAGGGCCGGGCGTGGTGGCTCACACCTGTAATCCCAGCACTTCGGGAGGCTGAGGTGGGCGGATCACGAGGTCAGGAGATCGAGACCATTCTGGATAACACGGTGAAACCCCGTCACTACTAAAAATACAAAAAATTAGCCAGGCTTGGTGGCAGGCGCCTGTAGTCCCAGCTACTCAGGAGGCTGAGGCAGGAGAATGGCGTGAATCCGGGAGGCGGAGCTTGCAGTGAGCCGAGATCACGCCACTGCACCCCAGCCTGGGAGACAGAGTGAGACTGTGTCTCAAAAAAATAAATAAATTTTTTTTTAAAAAAAGTGAAATAGAAGGTATGGTTTTACTTTGAATTCATGATTTTAAACTGAATTTTGTTTTAGCAAAATATCAACATTAATAAGAGTTGGAGGATGTTGATGTTAACCTTCATGGATAACTTTCAGTAGTTCACGACGTAAGTGGAGGAAGTAACTGCAGATGTGGTGGAAAAAGGAAGAGAACTAGAATTAGAAATGAAACCTGAAGATGTGATCGAATCGCTACAATGTCATCTAAAAACCTGAATGAAAAAGAAGTTGTTTCATATGAATTAGCCAAAGAAGTAGTTTCTTGACATGGAATCTACTCCTAGTGAAGATGCTCTGAAAATTGTTGAAATAAGAAAGGATTTATATAGTATTACATAAACTTGGTTGATACAACAGCTGCAGGATTTGAGAGGATTGACTAATTTTGAAAGAAGTTCTAATGTGGTTAAAAAGCTATCAAATAGCATTGCATGCTATAGAGAAATCTACTGTGAAAGGGAGAGTCAATTGATGCATCAATGCAGAAACTTTATTGCTGTCTTATTTTAAGAAATTGCCCCAGCCCCCGGAATATTCAACAACCACCCTGTTCAGTTGGCAGCCATTGATATCAAGGAAAGCCTCTGTACCAGCAAAATGATTATGACTTACCGAAGGCTCAGATGATGGTTACCATATTTTTTAGCAATAAAGAATTTTCAATTAAGGTACATATATATTAGTTTATTAGACATGATGCTATTGCACATGTAATAGACTATGGCAAAGTGTAAAGTAACATTTATATGCACTAGGAAATGAAAACATTTCTGCGACTCACTTCATTGCAATATTTGCTACATGGGGGTGGTCTGGAACTGAATCCACAATATCTCCAAGGTTTACCTGTGTATCTGGATACTTTGCAAATAAAATTCTTAAATCTTGTATATTATAGTATTCGCTATACTTGATTCATACGTCTTAATATATGCATTAGAAGAAGCTTACAAATTTCTATAATTTTTGTTATTTTGGCTCAGATTCAATAAATCTATTGAACAATTTGATAGTACTTGATATCTCCTAATGTGTGGTGTTAAAATATGAACGTGTTATGCCAATTAAATTAACGAACTCTGTTAATACAGCTATCAGAGGTTTACATTTTTATGTCTTACAAATCATTTAAAAAATGTATATGTGTATATTTCATATTTTAGTTATTCTGCATTATATCAATCAAAATATTACATTTGTAGACAGTCAAAATGCAACTGAATTTTGTGTAGTAATTTAATATCTAGTGATTTTGTCATACTCTTATTAATTCTAATACTTAATATATGGATACTTATGGACTTCATAAAGACACAATCACATCTTTTGACAACGAAGTTTTTAATATACATATATTCCTTTTTTTTAACCATATTGAACTTGCCAATACTTAATCACAACTTCATATAGAAGTGATATGGAGTGTCTTTCTTTTCTTTTTTTTAATTTATTTACTTTTTTATTATACTTTAAGTTCTAGGGTACATGTGCACAACGTGCAGGTTTGTTACATATGTATACATATGCCATATTGGTGTGCTGCACCCATTAACTGTTATATGCTGTTCTGTTTATATGCTAGATTACATTTATTGATTTGCATATGTTGAACCAGCCTTGCATCCTAGGGATGAAACCAACTTTATTGTGGTGGATAAGCTTTTTGATGTGCTGCTGGATTTGGTTGGCCAGTATTTTATTGAGGATTTTTGCATCGATGTTCATCAGGGATATTGGTCTAAAATTCTCTTTTTTTGTTATGTCTCTGCCAGTCTTTGGTATCAGGATGATGCTGGCCTCATAAAATGAATTTGGAAGGATTCCCTCTTTTTCTATTGATTGGAATAGTTTCAGAAGGAATGGTACCAGCTCCTCTTTGTACATCTGGTAGAATTCGTCTGTGAATTAGTCTGGTCCTGGACTTTTTTGGTTGGTAGGCAATTAATTATTGCCTCAATTTCAGAGCCTGTTATTGGTCTATTAAGGGATTCAACTTCTCCTTGTTTAGTCTTGGGAGGGTGTAGTGTCCAGGAATTTATCCATTTCTTCTAGATTTTCTAGTTTATTTGCGTAGAGGTGTTTATAGTATTCTCTGATGGTACTTTTTATTTCTGTGGGATTGGTGGTGATATCCCCTTTATCATTTTTTATTGCATCTATTTGATTCTTCTCTCTTTTCTTCTTTATTAGTCTTGCTAGCAGTCTATCAATTTTGTTGATCTTTTCAAAAAACCAGCTCTTGGACTCACTGATTTTTTTGAAGGGTTTTTTGTGTCTCTATCTCCCTCAGTTCTGCTCTGTTCTTAGTTATTTCTTGCCTTCTGCTAGCTTTTGAATGTGTTTGCTCTTGCTTCTCTAGTTCTCTTAATTGTGATGTTAGGGTGTCAATTTTAGATCTTTCCTGATTTCTCTTGTGGGCATTTAGTGCTATAAATTTCCCTCTACACACTGCTTTAAATGTGTCCCAGAGATTCTGGTATGTTGTGTCTTTGTTCTCATTGGTTTCAAAGAACATCTTTATTTCTGCCTTCATTTCCTTATGTACCCAGTAGTCATTCAGGAGTAGGTTGTTCCGTTTCCATGTAGCTGAGTGGTTTTGAGTGAGTTTCTTAATCCTGGGTTCTTGTTTGATTGCACTGTGGTCTGAGAGACAGTTTGTTTTAATTTCTGTTCTTTTACATTTGCTGAGGAGTTCTTTACTTCCAAGTATGTGGTCAATTTTGGAATAAGTGCGATGTGGTGCTGAGAAGAATGTATATTCTGTTGATTTGGGGTGGAGAGTTCTGTAGATGTCTATTAGGTCCGCTTGGTACAGAGCTGAGTTCAATTCCTGGATATCCTTGTTAACTTTATGTCTGATTGATCTGTCTAATGTTGACAGTGGGGTGTTAAAATTGCCCATTATTATTGTCTGGGAGTCTAAGTCTCTTTGTAGGTCTCTGAGGACTTGCTTTATGAATCTGGGTGCTCCTGTATTGGGTGCATATATATTTAGGATAGTTAGCTCTTCTTGTTGAATTGATCCCTTTACCATTATGTAATGGCCTTCTTTGTCTCTTTTGATCTTTGTTGGTCTAAAGGCTGTTTTATCAGAGACTAGGATTGCAACCCCTGCCTTTTTTTGTGTTTTCCATTTGTTTGGTAGATCTTCCTCCATCCCTTTATTTTGAGCCTATGTGTGTCTCTGCACGTGAGATGGGTCTCCTGAATACTGCATACTAATGGGTCTTGACTCTTTATCCAATTTGCCAGTCTGTGTCTTTTAATTGGAGCATTTAGCCCATTTACATTTAAGGTAATATTGTTATGCTTGAATTTGATCCTGTCATTATGATATTAGCTGGTTATTTTGCCGTTAGTTGATGCAGTTTCTTCCTAGCATCGATGGTCTTTACAATTTGGCATGTTTTTGCAGTGGCTGGTACAGGTTGTTCCTTTCCATGTTTAGTGCTTCCTTTTGGAGCTCTTGTAAGGCAGGCCTGGTGGTGACAAAATCTCTCAGCATTTGCTTGTCTGTAAAGTATTTTATTTCTCCTTCACTTATGAAGCTTAGTTTGGGGGGATATGAAATTCTGGGTTGAAAATTATTTTCTTTAAGAAGTTGAATATTGGCCCCCACTCTCTTCTGGCTTGTAGAGTTTCTGCTGAGAGATCTGCTGTTAGTCTGATGGGCTTCCTTTTGTGGGTAACCCGACCTTTCTCTCTGGCTGCTCTTAACATTTTTTCCTTCATTTCAAATTTGGTGAATCTGACAATTACGTGTCTTGGAGTTGCTCTTCTCAAGGAATATCTTTGTGGCTTTCTCTGTATTTCCTGAATTTGAATGTTGGCCTGTCTTGTCAGGTTGGGGAAGTTCTCCTGGATAATATCCTGAAGAGTGTTTTCCAACTTGGTTCTATTCTCCCCGTCACTTTCAGGTATACCAATCAGACGTAGATTTGGTCTTTTCACATAGTCCCATATTTCTTGGAGGCTTTGTTCATTTCTTTTTACTCTTTTTTCTCTAAACTTCTCTTCTCGCTTCATTTCATTCATTTGATCTTCAATCACTAATACCCTTTCTTCCACTTGATCAAATTGGCTACTGAAGCTTGTGTATGCATCACGTAGTTCTCATGCCATGGTTTTCAGCTCCATCAGGTCATTTAAGGTCTTCTCTATGCTGTTTATTCTAGTTAACCATTCGTCTAATCTTTTTTCAAGGTTTTTAGTTTCTTTGCGATGAGCTCGAACATCCTCCTTTAGCTCAGAGAAGTTTGTTATTACTGATCGTCTGAAGCCTTCTTCTCTCAACTTGTCAAAGTCATTCTCCAACCAGCTTTGTTCCATTGCTGGTGAGGAGCTGCATCCATTTGGAGGAGAAGAGGTGCTCTGATTTTTAGAATTTTCAGCTTTCTGCTCTGGTTTATCCCCATCTTTGTGGTTTTATCTATCTTTGGTTTTTAATGATGGTGACGTACAGATGGGGTTTTGGTGTGGATGTCCTTTCTGTTTGTTAGTTTTCCTTCTAACAGTCAGGACCCTCAGCTGCAGGTCTGTTGGAGTTTGCTGGAGGTCCACTCCAGACCCTATTTGCCTGAGTATCACCAGCGGAGGCTGCAGAACAGCAAATATTGCAGAACGGCAAATGTTTCTGTCTGATCCTTCCTCTGGAAGCTTCATCTCAGAGAGGCATCCAGCCGTATGAAGTGTCAGTCAGCCCCTACTGGGAGGTGCCTCCCAGTTAGGCTACTCCGGGGTCAGGGACCCACTTGAGGAGGCAGTCTGTCCGTTCTCAGATCTCAAACTCCATGCTGGGAGAACCACTACTCTCTTCAAAGCTGTCAGACAGGGATGTTTAAGTCTGCAGAAGTTTCTGCTGCCTTTTATTCAGCTATGCCTTGCCCCCTGAGGTGGAGTCTACAGAGGCAGGCTCCTTGAGCTGTAATGGGTTCCACCCAGTTTAAGCTTCCCGGCCGCTTTGTTTACCTACTCAAGCCTCAGCAATGGCAGACACCCCTCCCCTGGCCTTGCTGCTGCCTTGCAGTTTGATCTCAGACTGCTGTGCTAGCAGTGAGTGAGGCTCCGTGGGCGTGGGACCCTCTGAGCCATGTGTGGGATATAATCTCCTGGTGTGCCATTTGCTAAGACCATTGTAAAAGTGCAGTATTAGGGTGGGAGTGTCCCAATTTTCCAGGTACAGTCTGTTATTGCTTCCCTTGGCTAGGAAAGGGAATTCCCCCACCCCTTGCACTTCTCAGGTGAGGCGATGCCCTGCCCTGCTTTGGCTCATGCTCCATGTGCTGCACCCACTGTCCGACAAGCCCCAGTGAGATGAACCTTGTACCTCAGTTGGAAATGCAGAAATCACCAGTCTTCTGTGTCACTCATGCTTGGAGCTATAGACTGGAGCTGTTCCTATTCAGCCATCTTGGAACCTCCTATTGAATGTCTTTATTTTCTATTTCAAAGAAAATTCTACTATTTAGACATATCTGCTTTAGGCTTTGTAGATAAACTATACTAAGTTCAGCAAGTGTCTACACCTGACTAAAATATTTAAAATTATGGTGTGAATTTAGTATTTTTGCAAGTACTTATTTTTCTTCAGAAAATATGACTTTAAAAATTTTCTAAATATATCTTTTTGTCCAGATTAAAATGCATTCCTAAAAAGCATGGCTCTTTTATATATGCTACAATTTTAGTTTTTGTATTCTGTTTGACATATAGTGAGACTGACCTATAATGACCCTGTTTTACTGTCTCTTCCATGTTTTGATTCAAGATTATATAACAAGAGTTGGGAAAACTCCATGACTTTTATATTCTCTATTCTATTTAGTAACAAAATAATTTCTAAATTACAAATGTTCTTCTATTGTCAAAAATAGATTTTGTAATTTTGAAATTATTTTTTATTCACTTTTGTCATATCTAACTAGTGAAATCACTTGGACCTGGAATTTGCATAAGAGTGACAGTGGGAGAGGTATTTCAAAATTATTACATAGTCAATTTATTATTGATAAGTACTTTTTAAGTTCTGTTATTTCTTCTTTAGGCAATTCTGGTTCGTTTCATTTTTCTAGATTTATTTCCTTTGTTGTGTAAGTTTCCAAATTTCTTAAATATATCATTAGATATTTATCATATCATCTTATTTTTGTTACCTTCAACATCTGTACTGATGTCCATTTTTTATCAATCATGTTTGTTATATGTGTCTTCTCCATGTCTAAAAAATCTTGCCAGATAGAATGGTCTTTTAGTATGCCTTGAGTTAGTCACTGATATTTTCTTTAACATTATTTATATTTCTCAGATATCTATCCATCTATCCAGTAAATTTTTTACAACAGAGTTTTTATCATTTATTTTTTTTGTTTTTGTTTTTGTTTTGAGATGGAGTCTCGCTCTGTCACCCAGGCTGGAGTGCAGTGGCACGATCTGGGCTCACTGCAACCTCCATCTCCCGGGTTCAAGTGATCCTCCTGCCTAGGCCTCTAGAGTAGCTGGGTTTACAGGTGCATGCCACCACACTCAGCTAATTTTTGTATTTTTAGTGGAAACAGGGTTTCAACATGTTGGCCAGGCTGGTCTCGAACTCCTGACCTCTGGTCATCCACTTGCCTTGGCCTCCCAAAGTGCTGGGATTACAGGCTATTGTTTAGCTTTTATTTCCCTAATCATCATAATTATGTTTTCTCTTAAAAAGTTGATCTTTATACTATATCTGAAAGGGTTTTGCAGGGATATACTTGAAGCAGTACTAGGACTTTCCTTGTTTGGTTCCTTTCACTCATGAATCACAGTCCTGGGCTGCCTGCTTACCAATATCTAAAACACTTTTTAAAAATATATGTTTCAGTTTCCTTTTTATTTAAAAAGGAGATGGAATGTCTGCTATCGGTTACTCCAACATGGTTGGAAGTATGAGTTTGTACCAGCCTGTATGGTTGTTTTGAAAATTTGCTATGGTACCTTTTATGGTTTCTAATATATTTTATTTTTTATCACCAAAAGCATGTAATAATGTAAAATTAAGTAGGCTATTGTTTATGTATGATACATCTTAACTGCTTATATATAAGCATATATATATACATATGAATAAGTATATAATACATATATATACATATGTATTAGTGTACAATTATACATATGTAATTGTTTATATATAAGCAGAACATATATGTAATGGCTTACATATTATATATAATATGATATATATAATACATCATATATCATTAGATATTTATCATATCATCTTACTTTGTTATTTGTTATATGTAATTGCATATTTGTATATATATATATATAAATAGACTGTGGCTTTACAACAGTCAAACATGTAGCAAAGTACTGCTTTTCCAGGACAGATTTTTCACTCTAGAGGATATAAATAATATTATATGATAATCACACAATCCATACTACATTAGAAAATAGTCCTACAAGAAATATTTATTTTGAGTCTCAGGTATTTCTTCTTTTACTTCTCTAATTCTTATGTAAGCCAAATCCTTATAATAGTTTTCAGAGTTTAATCCACTATTAACATGAACTGAACAATGTTATTTTTAGCATCACATGAGGAATTGCTTTTCGTGAAAATAATTCTAAAAGGTAAGCATTCCATAGACAAAAGGGTTTGAAAGGAGGACAACTTACTTGGTTTTATACAGAAGAAAAGACTGTATTGGACTTTTAGCCTGTCATCATTCAAATGAATCAAACCATCATAACCACACTTATAAATCTTGGAAGAAGTAACAAAAAGAAAATCTCCTATAGCACATGCCAGTAAGTTAACATTTCCCTAGCAGCACATTTTTGTTACGCTCCACTACTTAAGATACTGTTAGGAAATGTTAAAAGAATTTGCCATGATAAATCCACATGGTTAGAACTATGGAATGTAGAAATAGTATATCCTAGAAACCATTTTTTAAAAAGTCCTTCTTAGGTTTACAAAACCATATGAGCAGGACATAAAGCAAGGCAGCAAGTCACCACTAAAATTCAAATTGCCTAATCCATCTCTAGGTATGAAATGAAGGTTGGCTTATTAACCTATATTACAAAATAAATGCAAAAAGTAAATAGCCTATAAATGATACATGTGTTTGATTCAATACGTTTATGATACATTTTTACCTATATAATAATATCTAAATCAATTATATCATACATAGATAAAATGCTAGAAAATTATTTATATTGTCTGTTATTTGTTGTGACAAAATATAGTAAGTTTATTGAATTTAAAATATTTTTGGGGGCTACTTTAAATAATAATTTTAAAAAGTTTCAAAACATGATTAATTGTATACTAAAAAAACCCAACCTCTTGATCACATCAGAATAAACTTCAAATTCTTGCTCTCATCTAAAAATACATATAATAATACAAAACAAAAACCTACATTAACTACCCCATAGCTTTTGCTCTAAGTCAATTCCTGCCATATTACCCCTAGCTCACTCTACTTCAGGAAAATATATGTCTTTGCTCTTCTTCATAATTACAATTTAGTTTTCATATCAATAAACTTTTTTTCCTTTTCTCTATGCCAAGAATGATCTCTCTGTAGACGGAGTCTCGCTCTGTCCCCCAGGCTGAAGTGCAGTGGCACATCTCAGCTCACTGCAACCTCCGCCTCCTGGGTTCTAGCGATTCTCCTGCCTCAGCCTCCCAAGTAGCTGGGACGACAGGCGCCTGCTACCACGCCCGGCTAATTTTTGTATTTTTAGTAGAGACGGGGTTTCACCATGTTGGTCAGGCTGGTCTTGAACTCCTGACCTCAGGTGATCCACCCGCCTCGGCCTCCCAAAGTGTTGGGATTACAGGCATGAGCCACCACACCCAGCCCTCTGCAGTGATTTCTTATAATTTTATGGTGCCTTGGCATTCACTTTGATTATAAGTTAAACTTGCTCATACCAGAAGCTGGGCTTTGTTATCCTTAATACAGTTCCAGTTTTTTGTCTTCTCTCATTTCTTCAATGTGTTTAATCCAGATATCTACCTTATACAACCATCTCCTGGTGACCATTTTCCTATGAGACAGCTAAATACAGCCTGTTTGACTTCTACCGCTGAGCCCACATGCCCCATGGACTGCACAGTTATGCCACCATGACTACTTCTCAGTCACGTGATCCCATGGAACTCATGCCTGCTTGCTCTAAACCCACAAATTATAACTCCCCATGGGAAACCTACCTTGGTAACACCATGGACTCCAATAAAGGCTTTGACCTACAAGTCCCTCACTCTCTTTCTTGCTCTCCACCTGCTGCTTGGGCACATGTCCCAGACAACTCCCCATTTCCCATTGGCCCTGCAAGGTGTGCTGTTCTCTTCTTTCTGGGATTTATAAGTAATACATTGCTTCTGCTATTTCATATATCTTAAGTTGCCTCCTCTGTGTCTCACCTAACAAACTAGAATCTAACTTCTTTCCTGTTCAGTGCTCTCCTAGAGAATGACTGTCTTGGCAGGAATAAACTGGGCACAGGTCAAACAAAAGCCACAAGGACATCTGCTGGTGTGAACAATTATCCTGTGTGAAGGATACCTGATCACAGGTCTGAAATGGTGTCATTAGGCTGTCCACAAGGTTCAAGAAGTATCTTGTGAAATGCAAACTGTAAACATCTAGGATGAAATTCCTGGAGTCTCATTAGGGTACGGCTAGAGTTTATAGCCACTCCTTGGAGGGAGACCTCAAGACTAAATTGGAAAGAAAAAAAGGTCAGCAATTTCCTCTTGCTGCTCACTTCATTCAGTGCCTGCTCAAATGTCACTGCCTTCCTGGACTGTCCTTATAAAAAGAGTCTCCTCACTTATCACTCTTCATCTTCTTATCCTGTCATATTACTTCTAAAATTATATTATGTTGGTTTGTTTACTTATTAACAACACTCCCTACTAGAATATAAGCTCCACAAGAGCAAAGATTTTATCAGCTTTTTCTTGGCACATAGAAGGTATTTTTTTTTAAATGTTGGAAGTCAGTGAATGTATGAATGCAGAGGAAAGGGAATTCTCCTCTAAGTATTTAAGACTAATATTACCCAAAAGCTTACAGCGAACTATTTGGACAGTCTATAAGATAATGGCTCATAAATAGTTTGCTTGGAAAGAAAACTGGTAGAAACAAATAGTTGCAACAATTAAATTTGGGAATATACAAATGTACTTGTAATCCAGTTTTATTATCTCCATATTTTAAGTGCGTATTTTTGAGAAAATTATGCTACTTAATATTCATATTTAGGTATTTTATTTGTTTTACAAAGAGCTGTTTTAATGTAATCTGAAGGGTGGAGGGAAATCAAAGCCTACTCGTCTTTTCAATTAATCAAAACTATATACTGGGTAGCAGAAGGTCTGATTGAGACCCTTTATATGAATAAAAAGAAAAAAATATACAGAACTATTTGCTCTTTAATGAGTTAATGAGATATTCAATAACTGTGTTTTATAAAATTATATTCATTTAGTGCAAAAGTAATTGTGGCTTTTGCTATTATATCATATGGTAAAAGAAAATTTTAGGAAGGTTATTTTGACACACATAGATAAGGCTTCCAGAAAAGTAATTAAGGAAAATATAATTAGAAATATCCAAACAATGAAGCAATTCAAGCAAACATGATTGAAAGAATATATTTCTAATAATTAGGGTAATTTTCATATAATTTCATTCATAGTACACCATTTTGAGTGATACTCGGGATGCATTGTTTGTTAAAAGAGGCCAGTAACAGCACAACATCTTTAGTTTGACTTTAACCTGGTTACATTACACATGGCACATTGTCCTGTCAACTTTATCAATTACTCTGTCAAAATTGATTTATTGCATTAGTTTGCAACTGTGCCGCTGAAACTTGTGCAGACAACTTTTTATTCAATTCATCAAGCCCTTCTTCTAAAAGATCAATTACTTTATTATATTTCCTAGTCCATTACCTGAAATTAAACTAAGTCTAACAAGATAATTACTTAGGTTGTCCTCTCCAGTACTTTTAGATCTCAGTTTATTAACCTTCTTTAAGCCAAGAAAATGCTTTCTAGAGATTTATTGACAACTCTTGTCAATATTGTCAACTCCCATCACAGACTATATTTCTTCCTTAAGCCTTTCATAATTATACACTATCTCCTTTTAATATATGATTAAGTATCTTTTGAGCTTGCATCACTATTTTATCTGAAACATAGCCAATTAAATACATTTCAACATGCCTAACTTAGAAGCATGAAAATATTGTTAAAGAGAGGTGAAATAGCCTTTATAAGAATAGTCTGGAAACAAGATAAAAATTACTCCACTATGCTCTAATAATAGCAAATATGATAAGAAGTCTTTCTAATGGTAAGGATCTTTTATTTCTTCTTCATTTGCAAGATTTCTGTTTACACAAATATTGTGTTATCTTAAAGTACTAGCCTGTTGACCATACTACATACTAGTATCCAGTTTTCCTTTAATAATTTCTGACATATGAATTCTGAAACTTAGATGAAAATTTGATTAGTTTTGGGAAAAGACTATCACAAATAAGTTAATATTTTATCCCCTAAATATTTTAAAAGATAATCAAATGCAAAATGTGAGCATTTTCTTATAATAGTAATCAAAATATTAGAGTTCTTTTATAAGAAGGACCATGGAAATAATGAATAAATATTTGGTACTTTCATATTATTCTTAAAGAGCTAGCCAGTGCACATAAACAGCAAATCAAATCAAATAAGAAGTATACATATTGAAACAGAAAAACAAAGACAAAATTGTGATTGTATGCAAGTAAGATGTTATATGTGAAAGCCCACCGTAAAACAGTAAAATATTTTTGAAATATTAGAAATTGCTATCAATTGGCTAATGACTTAATTAATACACACAAGAAGAGTTTTCTATGCCAAAAATTAAACGAGTAGAAAATAAACTAGAAAACAGAAAACAAAAACACTCAGTATGTTAAAATAAATAAAATGAGAGACGAAAGACTATGATAAAAACTGTTTTACTAGAGGACAAAAGAAACATTTATGATATTTTACTTTTGGAAAGAAAATCCATATTCATCAGAATATCGTTACTGTTGTTAACACATTGTTTTATGCATTCTTTTGGGGTGTTCATTTTGACATTGTAAAGTATCTGTTTCTTTTGATCCAGCAATTCTACTTCTATGGATTTGCCCTACAAATATGGTTACAAAGATGAAAAAAATATTAATTCATAAAGTATCTCAAAAATCTTTGATTTTATTTTAAAATTTTGAAGACATTTTGAATATCTAGTAAGAGAACACAATATGTAAATTACAATATATACAAAGCATTCCCTCAGCTATTAAGCACTATAGTATGAGATTATTTTAAAATAATTATGCATATACAAATAGTATATGTAGAAAAATTCACATATAATACTATCTCCATTATGAAAAACTATATGAAAAAGTGTGCTATGTACATATATGCATTTAGTAAGATCTGGAGTAAAGCTAAAGAAAAGACATACATTATTATCTTTGAAAGTTGAATTTCACATAATGAATACATTCCTCCATGTCTTTTACTGTGTGATTTAAATTGCAGATGCTTATAAATTTATCATTTAAAAAAATCAGTTTATTAGTTAAAAGGTGAAAAATAAAATAGACCTAAGAATATATGTTTGTTTATATGATTATTATATATCAGTTCAGAAATAATTATCAGAACAATATAATACAATATGGTTTTAACATTAGTGTGTAAAATAGATGATGCATTACTTTTAAAGTTATTACTAGGAATTTAAGAATATTTGTCAGATATTATATTTACATTTGAAGCTATTTACTGAGTTACTAACATGTTGTGCAATGCATACTTCTTTAAAAGATACACACAAATTATATTAATGTTGGGAAATCATTTCCAAATGTATAGAAAAAAAAAAAACCTATTGTGCAAACGCCACAGATATTTTTGATCACTGGCCTGAAAAAGTCAGACGTTAACTGTAGTTTTTAAGATGTTGCCAAAAGTCTTGATTTAAAAATGAGCATTTATAATATTAAAGTATGCGTAACTTTTTAAAAATATAAATACCTGTTTATGAAACTATGGAGTAAGATAATATAGTATTTCCTATTATTTCTGCTCATGTTTTTTCCTCTAATTATAAACTAAATTTGTAGTTTTTTTAAAATCAAGGACTACTCACATCATAAAATAAACAGAATATTTCAATTATTATTCTGCATTCTGTAATTTTAACTTAACCTCTGCCTTATAAAAATACTTTGTCCCTTCTCCTTCACATAAAATAATTTTAGTCTCATAACTGAAAAAATATTCATTCATTTAAACATTCAGTGAACATTTACTTGCACCATCAGCATACCAAATACTAAACTAGGCACAATGGTCTGCAAGAGAAAAGAAGGACTGAAAATTCCGGACTCTGAGACAACCTATAGTCCAATAATTACAATAAAATATAATAGATATTTTAATACCACACTATACGATTGTTATTGTTATATTTTACAAAATTCATGATGGAGAGTTACAACAATATCAGTACACGGAAGGAAATATAAATACTCCTATAGAAATTATTTACAATGTTTACGCAAAGGTTGAAAGAGCCAACATTGCCTCTAATTCATAGAAAACATATGATGTAACTATTTTACAAATTCTGGTAAGGTCTTTGTAATTTCAGTGTTTTTGAAGATAACTAACTTTCAGTTGCAAATGGAGAGCTTAGTGAAAAAGTTTTGGTCTTTCAAGTTGTATCTCTCTAAACCTGTGACAAAGATTTGAAAACCGCCCTCTGGTGACGTCTTAGGACTTCCTCTGCACCATCTGTGCTTTTGAAATGTCAGCACTATAAGTATCTGATACTGAGAACAAGCTGCAAGGAGCTCACAGAAATAGGACTACTAACTTTTATCAGATTCAGCCCACTGCTTGCCATAGATGGCAACAGAAACAATCTGATGTCCTTTACTTGATGAAAATGGTCTTTACCAGAAACTGTTAGAAGTGTAGGTATTCTGAAGAAATTTATTGACACAATATTAAAAGATTTTAGAGAAGAAACTATATATGATAAGTGAAAATGTTATCATGACATTTTTGGCTGAAATACTAAAAGGAATTCAATACATTTGAATATATTTAATGTTCATTAAACTTTGAAATATTTGTCTTGACCAAAGAAAAGACTGCTATTTACCTGTACTTGAATCAAATAATATTGATAAATGTTTAATCAACAAAATGATATTAATTATATTTTGTGTATTACTGATTTAAAAAGGAATAAAAAGTAAGTAAAAAGAAAATATTCAATCATATTTTGGCGGAATACTAATTTTATCTGCAATCAAAATTTGGAAAACACTTGAGTTAACCACATTGTAGGAGGTTACAAAATAATATTCATTTGTGTAAACATCTACAAGTAGATTTTTAAAAACTATCCTATAAATATCTCAAAATAAAAATATGTAAGCTAAAGTGTGAAGATCAGTGTGGTTATATTTTATTACCAGCCATGTAGATCTAATTCTATCATCAATTTAAAATGCTACGGACTTTTAAAAATAATGTTTTTAGAATGTAAACCTTTTCCTACAGTACAGTGTACATTGCATAACAACAGGTTACATTCTGAGAAATGTGTTGTTAGACAATTTTGTCATTGTGTAAATATCACAGAGTGTACTTATAAAAACCTGGTGGGTAGAGCCTACCATATACCTGTGATAGATGGTATAACCTATTGCTCGTAGGCTACAAACCTGTACAGTATGTCACTGTCCAGAAAACTGTAGGCAGTTATAACACAATGGTATTTGTGTATCTAAAGATAGAAAATGAATAGAAAAACTATAATATTATAATCTAATGGGATCAGCATCATATATGCAGTCTGTTATTAAGCAAAACGTTGTTACACAGTGCATAAAAATGTAGTTAATATTACTAAGTATATCTATTAACTTAATTTAGGTAGTATAACTATTAACTAACTTAAATTAGTTAATCTCCATTAACCAAATTTTTACATCAACATGTAGATATAGTGGAATATTATTCAGCCACAAAAAGGAAACCCTGTTATATGCTAGAACAGTAATCCCCAACCATTTTGGCACCAGGGACCGGTTTTGTGGAAGACAATTTTTCCATGGGAGGGACTTGGCGGGGATGGTTTGGGGATGAAACTGTTCCAACTCAGATTATCAGACATTAGATTCTCATAAGGAGCACGCAACCATGATTCCTTGCGTGTGCAGTTCACAATAGGGTTCCTGCTCCTGTTAAGAATCTCACACTGCCCTTGATCTGGCAGGAGGTGGAGCTCACGCAGTAATGCTTGCCTGCCCACCGCTCACCTCCTGCTGTGCTGCCTGGTTCCTAATAAGCCTCAGACCAGTACTGGTCCATGGCCCGGATATTGGAGACCCCTGTGTTACAACATAAATAAACCTTGAGGACATTATGCTAAGTGAAATAAATCAGTCAAAAACCACAATATACCATCATTCCACTGATATAAGGTATTTAGAGTAGTCAAACTCATTGAAGTAGAAAGTAAAATGGTGGCTACAGGGGCAGTGTTGCCGGAGCAATGAGGACTTAATGTTCTTTGGGTATAAAATTTCAGTTATGTAAAATGAAAACGTTATAGAGAACTGCTGTATAACATTGTGGTTATAGTTCATAATATTTTACTGTACACTTAAAATTTGTTAAGAGGGTAGATCTTATATGGTTTTACCACAATAAAAGAAAAAGAGAAGTTGTTAATTTTGCTTTTGTGTAGAGTTAACAAGTGTTTCCAAATATCAACCTAAAAAGTTGTATAACATACCGATGGATGCATAATCAAATTGTGAGTTGCAAAGTAGTCAGTTACAGTAGAAAGAGCAGCACTGCCTGCATAAATAATCAGTTTATGTTCTTTTTCTTTTTAAACCTGTCAACCATGACTAATATGTCTTTTTTTGGTGCATTACCCGATTTAAGGATTTGTTGGTATGTTCTTGAGCAGCTTTTGCTATTTGTATAGCTTTGAAATAGGAATTAAAGTTGTGTGGTGCATATGAATACACAACCAATGAGAATATCCTTCAGCTGCTTCTTCTACCCATGAGGACAATAATTATCACCTAAAAATCAGGAAGCATTAATAAAAATATACATATTGTATGTGAATCTTTGCATTATAAAAATGGATCTTAAGCAACAATTATGGAAAATAAATATTGATCATGCATAAATGTAATATTTATATTAACAAATTCTAATTTTATTAAATGGTGTATCAATATAGCCACCAATCATGTAGAAATGAAGTTTCAATAAACATTATTTCCTGATAGAAATGACATTGATTCATTGAGGTAACTGCAGAACAAGCATTTAGAAAATGTTCATTTTTTTTTTTTTTTTTTTTTTTTTTTGAGACGGAGTTTTGCTCTTGTTGCCCAGGCTGGAGTGCAATGGCATGATCTCGGCTCACTGCAACCGCTGCCTCCTGGGCTCAAGGATTCTTCTGCCTCAGCCTCCTGAATAGCTGGGATTACAGGCACCCACCACCATGACTGGCTAATTTTGTATTTTTAGTGGAGATGGGGTTTCTCCAAGTTGGTCAGGCCGGTCTCAATCTCCCGATCTTAGGTGATCCATCCACCTCGGCCTCCCAAAGTGTTGGGGTTACAGGCGTGAGCCACCGTGCCCGGCCATGTTCAATAATGTTTATCTTAACTAGTTTATGTTGTTTATAGTCAAAATCTGAACACTTTGAGTTTACATATTTCTAGTATTTTGGTGCAAAGTAGTGTTGATACCCTTGAACTTTTAGATTTCAACATTAAATCATATTAAAATTAGTAATGTATAGAGTTACTAAAAGAGTTCAAGGGTTGATCATAATATAAAATTTGAAACAAATTTAGTTTTATTTTTAATATCTTCAATTCATTTTATATTTTAGAGATAGATATAGTTTATAAGAACTTGAAAATTGGTAATAACTTTTTTTCCAAAAGAGCCATAATATGTTTTTATTTATTTTCCAGTACCTAGGAACATATTATATATGTTCTTCAAGTATAATTCCCCAATCTATAAATACACAATTTCTGTAAATGTAGGTACCCTGTAGCTTACATAAAAGTACTTTAGGTCACTTCTCAGTTGCAGATTTACTTCTGCTTCCTCCTGATTGGATAACATCAAGCTAATTAACATTTTTTGTATTATGTTCGCTTCACTGGCTTCTTTGCAATTGCTTGTCACAAAACAATGCAGAAAGAAACATATCAATTTTTTGTAATCATATATTATTTGATACCAATGAAAAGGACAGCATAGAATAGCATTATGATAACAATATACAAATGTAACTGACACAATAATGAATGTACAGATAATGCTTTAATTTCAAAACCAGTAACAAGCTTTTATGGAAATTTTTATTGTTGTCATCACTAGTTTTTCTACATAAGGGGTTTCACTTTTTTTCTTTCAGTGGAGGTGCCAAGAAAAATACTCATTAGGTAATTCAGGGCAAAAGAAACAATCACAACTCATCGAGAAAATTAAGAAATATTATATTTTTGGAGAGCACCATATTTAATATGAGAGTAAATATGTAAGGTACAAACCTTTAGAAGAACAATGATAAACTCTGGACAAAATACATAACACAAAATAAAAATTAAGAAAAACTGCCTGAAGTCTACACAGAGTGAACAAAGGCACACAATCTTAAAAAAGAGCTGAAACTTTCAGGAAATCAGAGGAGAAATTACTAAATTAGGAGGCTTTGGATCAAGGAAGTGGTGCTAGGCAGAGTGATGTTTGGTGGCAGAAGCTCCAATCAACAACCCACCATTATTCTGGCTCAAATGACAGAGCAAGGTCTGCCCACTGCAGCAGAAATCTAATATGACAATCCAGAAACAGGGAGCCCTGGTGTTCCTGTTTAAACTTTTCCAAGCCACTGGCTAAACCTCATATTCATAGGTTGCCACCAAGCTAAGGCTCAAATAATTAAACTGAGGCTTGAATTGTCATCTACCCGAAGTTTGATTCTAATTCATAATTTATCAATTTAATTTTTTACTTAACAAAAACATTTCTGCTATCTAGGAGAACTTAACAAAACTGAGAGGCTATAAAAGTTAACATCACAATGTTCAGGATACAAACCAATAAAATAAAATAAAATAAAATAAAATGACACATGCAGCTCCTGGAAAAAGTTAGCATAGATCATCATCCAGAGGTTGGGAGTTTTAGGCAAGGACTTGAAAGCAGCTATTATATCTATGTACAATGATATAAAAAACATATTGGAATAAATGAAATTATAAGAAATATAATAGATGTATTTGTATATTTTCATACTCCTCTAAATACATACCTGAGGCTGGGTAATTTATAAAGAAAAGAGGTTTAATTGATTCACGGTTCCACATGATTGGGATGCCTCAGGGTATTTACAATCATGGTAGAAAAGGGAAGCAGGCATGTCTTACATGGTGGCAGGCAAGAGAGAGCAAGTACAAGAGACAGCAGAGAAAACTGTCTTATAAAACCACCAGAGCTTATCAGAACTCGCTCACTATCACGAGAACAGCATGGAAGAAACTGCCTCCATGATCCATTAACCTCCCACCAGGTCTCTCCCTCAACACCTGGGCATTACATTTCAAGATGGGACTTGGGTGGGGATACAAAGCCTAACCATATCAGTAGGTAAATAGAAAAAAAAAATTTTTTTTTGAGACAGAGTCTCACTCTGTCACCCAGGCTGGAGTGCAATGGTGCGATCTTGGCTTACTGCAACCTCTGCCTCTCGGGTTCAAGTAATTCTCCTGCCTCAGTCTCCTGAGTAGCTGGGATTACAGGTGCCCACCACCGTGCCTGGATAATTTTTGTATTTTTAGTAGAGACATGGATTCACCATGTTGGCCAGGCTGGTTTCAAACTCCAGACCTCAGGTGATCCTCACGCCTCGGCCTCCCAAAGTGCTGGGATTACAGGCATGAGCCACCACTCCCACCTAGAAAATATTTTTTGAAAGAGGCAAATAGAGAATTTGTGATTGTAAAATATACCCTAAGTAATAAAAACCTCACCAGAGGATTTCTAGTTTTAGCTCCAATATCTGAAGGGCTTGTAAGTTGTTGTTCTCGTTTCACAAAAAGTAAAGGCAGGACAAATTAAAATTCCCTGGTTTTTCTTCAATCCATTAGAGAACTGAAGTCATGAGACCTATTGCTACCCTTAAATCCAGGGAGAAAGTCATACCCAGAGAGTTACATCAGGCAGTATCTGTTTATCTGAAACACAGGCCACTGGAGCTATACAGTGGTATAAACACTGAACCGATAATCTTGATAATACATTGAAAAAAATGATACAATTCAGGAGATAGGCGTGAGCTATTGTGAGAATGAGGCACTCCTGGGGGCTGCTTCTGAGAAGAGACCCACTCTTTCATCGGCATTCTTTTAAGAATTCCATCAGATTTTTTTTTCCCTATCTGTACTGAGGTATAATTGACAAATAAAATTGTATAACTTTAAAGTGTACAATGTGATGATTTGATATGTCTGTGATATAAAATAATTATTTCATGTTTTCAACTTTTGCTTTTATTATTTAGATTTAAATATGGAATTCATTTGAAATATATCCTAATAGACTATGTAGAAATGAATAAATATTACTTTAAAATTTTGATTTCCAGGAACTTAACTTATGATCCCACTGCCATTTATTGATTAATCTATGTTTCTTCACCCATGAGATAAGAGTCAGCTGCACATCAAGTACAAGAAGTTCTCATGTCTGTAAGTCTATTTCTGAGTTATACATTTTTGCCAGTAAATCTCTTAATACTTTCCCTCTAACCACACTGTTATATTTAAGACTTTGTGGTATTACTATGATATAATTTAATATGTGGTAGGGTAAGCCTATTTTCATTTCTTTTTAAAATGTATTACTGGCTATATTGTTTGGCAAATTTTTTATACAAATAGTAAAACATTCAGCTAATTTTTACATGTTTTTTTTCTTCAGAAAAGTTTTAAGGTTATCTTTATATTTATTTACACATTTATCAAGTATTTTTTGGTTTGTTTCCTTTATTATTGTTGTTGTTGTGATAACTTGGTGTTTTTGTGTCTATGAATTGCATTAAATGCCAGATGTTTCGTTGAATCTCACTAATTATTGAACCTCCTGTTGTGTGAAGCAGTATCCATTTATTTTATTTTACAGAAATACCATATGTAGATGAGAATTTTTGTTTGTTCATTTTAACTTGTGTCTATATTTCTTTTTTTATTAAAAATTCTGTAATATTAACTAATGGTAGAGAGAGGAAAAACTGCTCTTCCTCTCTAAAATTTCTGAGGCTATTTCAATTTGGGTCTCTATCAAACATGATGATAGCTTTTGGGTGGAAATAGTCACATTTTATCTCTTAGTAGCTTGTATTATCTATTCTTTTAACAAGAGTTTATTTATTTATTTATTTATTTTACAGACAGGGTCTTACTCTGTCACACAGGCTAGAGTGCAGTGGTGTGATCTTAGCTCACTGCAGCTTCAAACTACTAAACTCAAGAGATCTTCCTGCCTCAGCCACTCTACACTAGAGTAGCTGGGACTACAAGCACATGCCACCAAGCCCAGCTGAGAATTTATTTTTGATTAAGAAGTGATATGTTGGCTGGGCGTGGTGGCTCACGCCTGTAATCCCAGCATTTCGAGAGGCTGAGGCGGCTGGATCACCTGAGGTCAGGAGTTTGAGACCAGCCTGGACAACATGGTGAAACCCCATCTCTACTAAAAATACAATAAAATTTGCCAGGCATGGTGGCAGGTGCCTGTAATCCCAGCTACTCAGGAGGCTGAGGCAGGAGAGTCACTTGAACCCGGGAGGCCGGGGTTGCAGTGAGCCAAGATCACGCCATTGTACTCCAGCCTGGGCAACAAAAGCGAAAGTCTGTCTAAAAAAAAAAAAGAAAGAAAGAAAGAATGTGTTATATATTAAATGTATGTTTGGTATCTTCACTGGGGACTATATATTCTTTCTCCTTTCATCTATTGATTTGTTGAATTATTTAAGAAAACGCCTCTAATATAACCATGTTCGCATTGCCAGGATAATGTTTACTTGTCCCTGAGTGATTATCTATTAAAAATGTTGCATGGTTTTGTTTCTTAAAATTTTTGAATGTTATTAAGTGAATAATATCTAATTTATTGTCAATATTTTATTCTCATAAAAATAACTCAGATAATTTCCTTATTTCTTTCTGGTCTAAGAAAATGTATTACTCCTGGAATCATCTAGTCTATAAAGACTTAGAGTAATTTTTCTTGTAAATATATCTGTGTATGTTGCATTTTAAGGGGCAAAAAATGTGCTTTCATATAACTGTATGTATTTTGTAAAGTTGCTTTATTAGATATTGTATTGCTTCTGCAGTCCGTTGTAGTAAATTAGATCTTCCTGTTAGGAAAGCTATTTAATCCAGTTAACAAATATTGATTTGAGTGAAAAATGTTCTAACGATTCTTTTAATTTTCACTTTATCTGTAGTTATTTCCTGCAATCTATTCCTGTTTGGGGTCTAGAAACCACCAACTGACTTCATGAGTGCACTTTTACAGTAATAGAAAAACAAGAACCCTTTAGATTGGAATTGTTCCAGGTTCAACAGAGGTTTCCCACATTGGAACTAAGACATTGTTTACAAGATATTTTCACCTCTGTTGTCAACAGTCAAGAGGTAACTCCAGCTTCCATCTGTTGCTACGTACAGAACATTACCAGTTTCACACTACTGAATGCCTCAAATCACAATTAATGAAGTTATGCTCTCTCACGGTTTTTTCCAGGTGCCACTTGTTGTCTTGTAGTCTAATCTTCACATGTATTTTCTATTCTGTTTCATTCACCTACACCTGCTTCTTATCCACATTCCACTCTGTTCTCTGAAATTTATGGTTCATACTTAACAAAATCCCCTGTATCCCTAGATTTTTCTTTGTTCATAACATAATGGTATCCAGACTGTCTCCGGAGAATACAGATTTTCCTACATGCTCTACTAAAATACTAAATATCTAAACATTTAGATTAGTATTTTCTTCCAGAACTCCCATACTGGTCCTGGAAGTGGTATTAATCTCTTCCTTTTTTTTGGCCATATTCAAACTGTTTTTCCCCTTATTCCCAATGTTAATCAACTTTGAGTATCATGTCATCAGAACATAAGCTAACTTCCCTTATATTGTTAAGTACTCCAGAGATATTTCCTCTCATTTCTCAATGATTTTATTTTCTGCCTCATTATTGTTCTACAGATCCTTTCAATTCAAAGACATTATAGCCTAGGTAGATTAGAGTTGATATTGTCAATAACAGCAATACTTGAATAAACTCAATGTATTGGAACAAGCTTTCTGATTACCATGTCCTGTCTTTTCAGCTTTTCACTCTCTTTAGTGCTCCCAATTCAATTATTTAGCATCACAGATACTTTCAATGCTCTTGAGATCCTCTTTGTCATTTTTTTTTTTGCTTAACTTCTGAGATCCCTTGAGATCAGTATAAGCTAGAACTGTAAAACAACAACCAAAAGAAAAGCTCTTGAAATTTGAATATTTCTTTTCCCCAACGAATAATTAAGATGGTAAATAACTGTAGGCTCCAGATGGGAAGAAATGGAGAATATATATACATACATAGACACACACATACACACTCTCATGCACACACACAGACACACACACTTGCAAGGTCATTACTTAGTCTTTCCTCAAGGAATCCCATCCTCCACTGAATTTGGTAGGCATTGAGAGTTGTAAAGAATCTTAAGCTAACAACTTTTTGCATAAGGGTGTCCTTGTCAGCCTTCGGCTCACCAAAACTTGGTTTACTTTTTGTTGATGTTTTCACACAATTCTATCAGTAATACTCTACTACTCTGTTCTTCTGTTTTTCTTTACCTGGAAACATGGTGATCCATTGGTAATTTTCACAGATTCTAGAAGGTTAAGGTACCTTCATTTCCACTCTGGCCTTATTTCCTGTTGTAGTAATTTTGACCATTCATCTGTGTTTGAGGGCCGCCATCTAATATCTGCCATTCTAGAATCTTGTTATACTTCATTATACCAGGGAAAACAGTTCCATGACAGCACTTCCTGGAGTACATCATTGTCTACCAAGGACAGCAACCTTTAACTGTTCAGGAAAGTAAACGTAACCTTCACCAGAACAATTCTCATCTACTTGATAAAACGATGGTCTTTTGTGCTCTCCAGGGAACATATACAAGTACAGTGGGATATCTGGTCTTACAATCAATCCGGTCTAACATTCCCATCACAGTTTTATATGTGTCCTCCCTCCTTCTATGATTGTAGGTGATGGTGGTGATGGGAGTGGTGGTAGTTGTTTATACTCCTAAAGCCAATGCCTAATTAGATGTCCAGCTGGGGAATGAGACGGTATTGCTCTCTTACTTTCCCATCTCCTCCTTTTCTTCCTCCTTTGCCTCCATAGTCTTCTCTTTCTGAATACACTGTCATCCCCACAAAGGCAAAAATAAAAGAGAGAAGGGAAAAAAGAGGCCCTGAGATAAATGTCAGTCTTTCAAAAGTACAGAAGGAAGAGATTACTTCAAAAATTGTCTTAAAGATAAGAAAAATCCTGAAACAAATTTAGCATCCTTTAAAGAACTAAAAATTATGTGAATGTGGATGAAAATGTATTAAGGAAAACTTTTTATAAGTGTATTATTTTATCTTTTGTCATTTGCAATAAAAAAACAAAGGATTATTAATTAGCACCATACTTGAGAAATAATACATATGTTTCATATATATTTGTTGGAATCATTAATACAAAGACATTTTAATATATTTAAGCATATATAAACAAATTTATCAAACATGGACAAAAACACAAAACAAATTTATAAAGCTATTAAATACACTGCTAAGGTTTATCTTTAAAAGGTGGGATTAAAATGATTTTATTATTTACTTTTATTAATTGCCTTTTTAACCGTTATAGTGATTATCTACTACAGTTTCAATTATACAAAAATGTAAAACAAAATCGCACATACATTTAAGACTAACAAATTGGATATATCTATTTTAATAAAATTTTATTCATTTTATGGAATAAAATTATTTCCAATAAAAAATAAGATTCTTTTCATTTTGAAGGAGAAAGTGGGATAGACAGCAAGATCCCATAATACTTAACATTAAAGGACTCTCATGCTTCTGAAGAGAAGAGCAACATCAAAGAAAAAATGCATTTTTATGCCACTAATCATCATCTATGGTGAAATAACAAAAACTAATTTTCCACAGAGATCATCTTAGTGATTAGCTGTAAGCTACCACCATTCTTGGCTTAGCTACACTGGTATGTTTTAAAATGCAGCATTTGATTTTTATTGGGGAATGTTCCTATTTAAGTTAATTATTAGGCATATATATAGTCCTCTAAGTTTATTATTTCTCCCAAGGTTGCTGTGTTGCATCATTCATAATTGCCTTTGACCAAATCAATTTGGGGTCTTATTTTTCTCAGATCACAAGGTGTCCAGATGGAGGCAGTCTACAACCATGGCATACATTCAGAGAAATTTTCCAAGCACTAAGCACTTTTGGCCGCATTTTATGTCATTCTAATGAGCATGTCTTTTATGCTCATGGTAGCCAGATGTCTGCTCCTTTCCGGGAATTCATTTGTTTCAAGCAGGAAGAAGTAGGGAAGAGATACAAATAAAAGACAAAAGGCGCATGCCAGCTGAGCCTGGGTATTTACATATTTTTTCAATAATCCTCATTCAATTCCTCAACTGGACAGAAGTGCACTGATCGTGTACATCATTTTTACCTGCATGGGAATCGTTGGAACTTATTATTTAAGTTGATCTGAATGCCAACACACTGAATAATATCAGTGTTCTCTCTGTAAAGAAAGAAAACATGAACAGAGAAGACACAGATAGCATTGTCTGCATGGATACAAATAGCATTGTCTGCATGGATATGAAATTGGCACATACTCATATCTGATCCTTTAGTTCAATGCTTGGGGGAATATCAAGGCTGCATAATATGTTAAATACAACTAGAGGGAACCTATGAAGTTTAGTAAGGCAATTCATAATTATTGTATAAAATGTTCTTAAAATTGACATGGTAAAACATTGTAAGAATAAACAAGGAAGGGCCTGGTGGCTCACACCTGTAATCCTAGCACTTTGGGAGGCCTAAGTGGGAGCACCGTTTGAGGCCACGAGTTAGAGACAAGCCTGGGCAACATAAGGAGACCCCCCCCCCACCCCATCTCTATAAATTAAAAAGAAAAATAGCCAGCATAGTGGCACAGGCCCGTTATCCTAGCTATACAGCAGGCCAGGGTGGAAGGATCTCTTGAGCCCACTTCAAGGCTGCACTGAGCCATAATTGTGCTACTGCAGCCCAGCCTGGGTGACAGAGTTAGATTCTGCTTTGTGTCATGATTAATTCACTGTTTTTTCTTAATAGGCCTAATTAAATCTTCCTTTTCAATTTTCTCACCTGCTCATTCACTAAACAAGTATTATATTCCATCTACAGAAAATCACAATGAGGTTACATTAATAATGATCATTGACATCAATATCATCATTTATGGAACACTTAAATTTGAGCAAGTTTCCATTAAAAAAGTAAAGT